>NC_090371.1:107018754-107113362 GCF_036365525.1 Heterodontus francisci
TGGGTGGGGGGGGGAGGAAGAAGTGGGTGGGGGGGGGGAGGAAGAAGTGGGTGGGGGGGGAGGAAGAAGAGGGGTGGGGGGGGGAGGAAGAAGTGGGTGGGGGGGGGGAGGAAGAAGTGGGTGGGGGGGGGGAGGAAGAAGTGGGTGGGGGGGGGGAGGAAGAAGTGGGTGGGGGGGGGGGAGGAAGAAGTGGGTGGGGGGGGGGAGGAAGAAGTGGGTGGGGGGGGGGAGGAAGAAGTGGGTGGGGGGGGGGGGAGGAAGAAGTGGGTGGGGGGGGGGAGGAAGAAGTGGGTGGGGGGGGGGAGGAAGAAGTGGGTGGGGGGGGGAGGAAGAAGTGGGTGGGGGGGGAGGAAGAAGTGGGTGGGGGGGGGAGGAAGAAGTGGGTGGGGGGGGGAGGAAGAAGTGGGTGGGGGGGGGGAGGAAGAAGTGGGTGGGGGGGGGAGGAAGAAGTGGGTGGGGGGGGAGGAAGAAGTGGGTGGGTGGGTGGGTGGGGGGGGGGAGGAAGAAGTGGGTGGGTGGGGGGGGGGAGGAAGAAGTGGGTGGTGGGGGGAGGAAGAAGTGGGTGGTGGGGGGGGGAGGAAGAAGTGGGTGGTGGGGGGGGGGAGGAAGAAGTGGGTGGTGGGGGGGGGAGGAAGAAGTGGGTGGTGGGGGGGGGAGGAAGAAGTGGGTGGTGGGGGGGGGAGGAAGAAGTGGGTGGTGGGGGGTGGTGGAGGAAGATGTGGTGGGGGTGGGGAGGGAGTGAACTCGGAGAACCGGAAGCTACACTGCATCCGAGTTCGAGGCCTCTGTTGGATTCTTTCCCGAGTGCGGGAGGAAAGGGCCCCGGTTTGAGAACCGAAGACTAAGGAGCGGCCTGGGATGGGGAACTGAGGAGCCGCCTGGGACCGGGAATGGCGGCTTTAAAGCTGAAGCGGTGCCGTTGGTGAACGAAATGAAGTCGGCGCTCGAGTCACAGCAGTTCCTTGTCCTGATTGTGTGTCCACCATCAGTGGGTGGGAAACTTAAACCTGTCACTTTGACCAAGCATTTGGTGACCTGCCCTAATATTTCTTCATGTGGCAATGTTAAACGCGCTATATAAATGTAAGTTTCCTTTTTTTTTAACCTTTTCTACAGTACTGAGATCACCTTGGTCAGAGTCACTTTCTATCATTGGGGTGTGTGGGTTAACCCACCTTAACCAGCTGAACATTCCTGCAGTGTCTTACACAGAGGCCAACTTCAGCCTTCCATAAGAGCAAAATACTGCGGATGCTGGAACTCTGAAGTGAGAACAAAAAGTGCTGGAAATACTCAGCAAATCTGGCAGCGTCTGTAGAGAGAGAAACAGAGTTAACGTTTCAGGTTTGTGACCTTTCATCAGAACTGTTCTCTACACAGATGCTGCCCGTCCGCTGAGTATTTTCAGCACTTTCTGTTCTAACTTCAGCCTCCATGGCAGCACTCTTGTTTGATTCCACAATCATCTGGTCGAATATATCCAGTATGTATCTTCTCATGACCACCCCCACCACCTCCATTTAAGAGCTGTTGCACATTTATTTCTTTGATCACCTTACTGTCATCTTTTTGAACTTGTGCTACTCTTGAGCTTCTGTTTCTCCTTGAGGGATACTTTGAGACATGCACTATATAGATGCAAATTGTTGTAATGTGACCTGTGGCACAAGTCAGGAATGTCATTTTTAAAAATTATTTGATGGGATGTGGGCGTCGCTGGCTAGGCCAGCATTTATCGCCCATTCCTAATTGTCCTTGAGAAGGTAATGGTGAGCTGCCTTCTTGAACTGCTGTAGTCCATCTGGCTCGGGTACTGCACCTACAGTGCTGTTAGGGAGGGAGTTCCAGGATTTTGATCCAGTGACAGCGAAGTAACAGTGATATAGTTCCAAGTTAAGATGGTGTGTGGCTTGGAGGGGAACTTGCAGATGATGGTGCTCCCACACATCTGTTGCCCTTGTCCTTCTAGGTGGAAGAGGTCGCTGGTTTGGAAGGTGCTGTCGAAGGAGCCTTGATGAGTTGCTGCAGTGTATACCATCGTGTATATGGTATACGTCGCTGCCACTATGCCTCGGTGGTGGTGGTGGGGGGGGGTACCAATTGAGTGGGATGCTATGTCCTGGATGGTGTCAAGCTTCTTGAGTTTTGTTGGAGCTGCACCCATCCAGACAAGTGGAAAGTATTCCATCACATTCCTGACCTGTGCCTTGTAGATGGTGGACAGGCATTGGAGAGACAGGAGGTGAGTTACTCACCGCAGAATTCCCAGCCTCTGACCTGCTCTTGTAGCCTCAGTATTTTTGTGGCTGGTCCAGTTCAGTTTCTGGTCAATGGTAACCCCCAGGATCTTGGTAGTGGGGGATTCAGCGATGGTAATGTCATTGAACATCAAGGGGAGATGGTTAGATTCTCTCTTGTTTGAGATGGTCATTGTCTGGCACTTGTGTGGTGTGCATGTGCTTGCCACTTATCAGCCCAAGCCTGGATATTGTCCAGGTCTTGCTGCCTATGGACATGGGCTGCTTCAGTATCTGAGGAGTTGTGAATGGTGCTGAACATTGTGCATTATCAGCGAATATCCCCACTTCTGACTTTATGATGGAGGGAAGGTCATAGATGAAGCAGCTGAAGATGGTTTGGCCTAGGACACTACCCTGAGGAACTCCTGCAGTGATCTCCTGGATTTGAGATGATTGAGCTCCAACAACCATAACCATCTTCCTTTGTACTAGGTATGACTTCAACCAACAAAGAGTTTGCCCCCTGATTCTCATTGACTCCAGTTTTGCTGGGGCTCCTTGATGCCACACTCTGTTAAATGCTGCCTTGATGTCAAGGGCAGTCACTCTCACCTCACCTCTGGAGTTCAGCTCTTTTGTCCATGTTTGGACAAAGGCTGTAATGAGTTGAGTGGCAGAACCCAAACTGAGCATCAGTGAACAGGTTATTACTGAGTGAGTGCCACTTGATTGCATTGTTGACGACACCTTCCATTACTTTGCGAATGATTGAGAGTAGACTAATAGGGCGGTAATTGACTAGGTTGAATTTGTCCTGCTTTTTGTGCACAGGATATACGTGGGCAATTTTCTACATTGCCGGGTAGATGCCAGTGTTGTGGCTATCCTGGAACAGCTTGGCTAGGAGCGTGGCAAGTCCTGGCGCACAGGTCTTCAGTACTACTGCCAGAATGTTGTCAGGACCCATAGCCTTTGCAGTATCCAGTGCCTTTTCTTGATATCACGTGGAGTGAATCGGATTGGCTGAAGACTGTGATGCTGGGGACTTAATGGGGAGGCCGAGATGGATCATCCAGTTGGCACTTCTCGCTGAAGATTGATGCAAATGTTTCAGCCTTGTCTTTTGTACTGATGTGCTGGGCTATCCATCATTGAGGATAAGGATATTTGTGGAGCTTCCTCCTGTCAGTTGTTTAATTGTCCACCACCATTCACGACTGGATGTGGCAAGACTGCAGAGCTTAGATCTGAATTTTTGGTTGTGGGGTCTCTTAGCTCTGTCTATGGCATGCTGGTTCCGCTGTTTGGCATGTAAGTAATCCTGTGTTGTAGCTTCACCTGGCTGACACCTCATTTTGAGGTATGCGTGGTGCTGCTCCTGGCATGCCCTCCTGCACTCTTTATTGAACCAGGGTTGATCTACTGGCTTGATGATAATGGTAGAGTGGGGGATATGCTAAGCTATGAGATTACAGATTGTGATTGAATACAATTCTGCTGCTGTTGGCCACTGCACCTCATGGATGCCCAGTTTTGAGTTGCTAGATCTGTTCGAAATCTATCCCATTTAGCATGATGGTAGTGCCATACAACACGATGGTGGGTATCCTCAATGTGAAGATGGAACTTTGTCTCCACAAGGACTGTGCGGTGGTCACTCCTGCTATTACTGTCATGGACAGATGCATTTGCGACAGGTAGATTGGTGAGGACGAGGTCAAGTAGGTTTTTCCCACTCGTTGGCTCCCTCACCACCTGCCTCAGACCCAGTGTGACAGCTATGTCAGTTAGGACGGCCAGCGGTGGTGCTACTGAGCCACTCTTGGTGGTTGACATTGAAGACCCCCATCCAGAGTACATTCTGTGCCCTTGACAGCCACAGTGCTTCTTCCAAGTGGTGCTCAACATAGAGGAGTACTGATTCAGCTGAGGTGGGTGCAGGGAGGGGGTGGCAGTAGATGGTAATCAGGAGGTTTCCTTGCCCATGTTTGACCTGATGCGATGAGACGTCATGGGTCTGGAGTCACTGTTGAGGACTCCCTGGGCTGTATACCACTGTGCCACTTGCCTGGGTGAGTGCAGCTCCAATACACTCAGGAAGCTCAGCACCAAATGATGGGACATTGTATGAGAAGACTTAAATGGAAGAGTGCAATTTGCCTTGCAACTTGCTGATATACTACTGTGGTTTTGTCTTACTCTGGTGTGCTTAAACCTTCAAGCCAAACAAAGATACATATAGATGGGAATAATTAGAAAGACATGAATAAAATCAGGGGATTCCCAAAATTGTTTTATGATAGATGTGTAATGATTGCCACAATTATACAGGAGCTTTATTTAACACCTATGTTTCAGAAATAGTACAGTGAGGAGGAACTTGACTTCAATTCCAGTAGCATGCCTTCAAAACAATTTAACTTTTTTCACTTTATAGTTGAACTAGTCATGCTTTCACCTTGTTTTCATTACTTCTGTTAGTTTTTTGCACCTTTTATTTTTTAAATATTGTGGATATTTGACAGCCTGATGTTATTTTATTTGATTTCCTTTGTTCCTGATTAAACATCACAAGAGTTGGTAGATACATTGCAAAGAACTCCCAGGTCACCAGTTTTTTCAGAGGTCATTCAGGAAAGGGCTGGAGACACTGTATGTCTGACAGTTTTTCTCACTTTTCCAAGGAGGCTACTTTCCTTATGGCAAATGATCCTTTTTGCAGCTAGTTTAGTAAGAACTGTTTCTTTTTGACTGCTGTGTTCCAAACATTACCAGATATTGAGTACGTAAAGAAGCACTCCAAGATGTGGGGAGTGATGAATCACTTATGGGAATGGTTTGTGGCACTGAACACAAACAGAATATCTGATGTAAGTGCCTGTCGCTGTCCTGCTGCCTCTAATGTTTGAGAATAACTTGAATGATATTGAAGTGCTCTTTACCGATATTACTTAACAAAAGCGAAAGAAGAGTCATATAATCAGTTATTGAATGGTGCAGTTGGGTTGTATGGGTAAAACTGCCTCCAGTGATGTGAAGTGGACTTTCAAACTCCAGAGGCAGCACGAGGGAGAGACAGAAACAGATAACGAGATTATAGGAGTGGCAGGAGCCAGTTGAGCCCTTTTTTATGACCCTCCAAAATGTTTTAGGTGTCAGCCGTGGCTCAGTTAGCAGCACAGTTGCCTCCGAATCACAAGGTTCAGGGTTCAAGTCCCACTCCAGGGCTTGAGCACAAAAATCAAGCTAATACCCCAGTGCAGTACAAAGGGAGTGCTGCACTGTCAGAGATGCCGTCTTTTGGATGAGGCATTAAACCGAGGCCCCATCTGCCTGCTTTGGTCGATGTAAAGATCCCGTGGCACTATGTCAAAGATGAGCAGGGGAGTTATCCCTGGTGTCCTGTCCAATATTTATCCCTCAATCAATATCACAGAAACAGGTTATCTGGTCATTATCACATTGCTGTTTATGCTAGTTTGCTGTGCACATACTGGTTGCTGCGTTTGCTACATTACAACAGTGACTACACTTCAAAAGTACTGAATTGGCTGGAAAGCACTTAGGGACACCCAGTGGTTGTGAAAAGCGTTATATAAATGCAAGTCTGTTTTTTTGTTGGCAGTAGACTTTTCTTTGGCTGGACGATTCAAATGTAGATACTTACCTCATCAGTCGGAATGGCTGAACCAGTGTGACTTCAGGTAAACACCTGTTCTACTAGAAACCTGCTGACTGAAAATGGTAGCTGACAATTTGGAAGATATACAGACTTGAAATTTTGGATAATGTCCTGATAAGTTCTTTTTCCCCATATTGAAATCAGATTATTCTAACTGGCTGATCTTCTACCTCAAATCCACTTTCCTGCACTATTTCCATATCCCTTAATTCCCTTAGTACCCAGAAATCTATTGACCTCTGTCTTGAATATGCTCAACAACTGAGCATCCATAGTTCACTGAAATAGAGAATTCCAAAGATTCACAACTGTTTGAGAGAAGAAATTTTTCCTCATCTCAGTCCTAAATGGCCAACCCCTTATTTTGAAACTGCAACCCCGTGTTCTAGATTCCCCAGCCAGGGAAAACATTTTTTCAGCATCTTCCCCGTCAAGCTTTCCTTAATTAACTCGCATTTGGCCATGTGACTATTGATTTTGTCCCGAATTATTTTTTCTAGTTTTCCCACCACCAAAATTGAACTGACTGGCCTGTAATCGCTGGGCCTATCTTTACATCTTTTTTTGAACAAGGGTGTAACGTTTGAAGTTCTTCAGTCCTCTGGCACCACCCCCGAGTTTAATGAAGACACAAAAATTATGGCCAGTGCCTCTGCAATTTTCACCCTCATTTCCCTCAATATCCTTGGATGCATCTCACCTGGTCCTGGTGCTTTATCCACTTTAAGTGCAGACAGCCTATCTAATACTTCCTCTTTATCAATTTTAAACTCCTCTAATGTCTGACTTACCTCCTCTTTCAACATTGCCTGGGTTGCATCTTCTTCCTTGGTAAAGATGGATGCAAAGTATTCATTTAATACCTCAACTATGCCCTCTGCCTCCATGCGTAAATCCCCTTTCTGGTACCTAATCAACCGCACTCCTCCTTTTACCACCGTTTTACTATTTATATGCCTATAGAAAACTTTGAGATTTCCTTTAATGCTAGCTGCCAGTATCTTTTCATGCTCCCTCTTTGCTTCTCTTATTTGCTTTTTCACTTCCCCTCTGGACCTTTTGTTTTCAGCCTGGTTCTCAATAGTATTTTCTACCCGGCATCTTTCATCAACACACTTTTTCTTCTTTATCTTAATCTCTACCTCTTTTGTCATCCAGGGAGATCTGGATTTGTTTGTCCTACTTTTCCCCTTTGACGGAATATACCTCAACTCTGCCCGAACTATCCCTTCTCTGAAGGTAGCCCATTGTTCATCTACCAGTTTTCCTGCCAGATTTTGACCCCAATTTATTCGCCCAGCTCCATTCTTATCCCAGTTAATTATCCTTACCCTGGATTGTCCTTTGTCTTTTTCCATAGTCAGCCTTAACCTTATGATACAATGATCATTATCCCCTAAATGCTCTCCTACTGATACTTGATCCACTTGGCCCACCTCATTCCCAAGAACCAGGTCCAGCAATGCCTCCTTTCTCGTTGGACTAGCAACATACTTTCCTCAACACACTCTAGGAACTCTTGCCCCTCACTGCCCTTTACACTACTACTATCCCAGTCTATGTTTGGACAATTAAAGTCCCCCATTATAACTACCCTATAATTTTTGCACTTCTCTGTAATTTCCTTGCAAATTTGTTCCTCCACATCCTTCCCATTAGCTGGTGGCCTGTAAACAACACCAAGCAATGTATTGGCACCTTTTGTTCCTTAGTTCCAGCCAAATTGATTTGGTCCTCGACCCCTCTGGGATATCCTTTTTCTCCAGCACTGCAATGCTCTCCTTAATCAATACTGCCACCCCTCTCCTTTTTTCCTTTTCCTATCTTTCCTGAGCACCTTGTATCCAGGAATATTTAACAACCAGTCCTGCCCTTCTTTGAGCCAGGTCTCTGTTATAGCTACAACATCATATTTCCACATGGCAATCTGTGCCTGTACCTCACCAGTCTTATTAACCACATTCCATGCATTCACTTACATGCACATTAACCCTGATTCAGACTTTATTACTTGCTCCCTTACTCTAACCCCACCTAATAACTTACTATTCCCTACTCTCGTGCTATCTATCTCCCCCAGTATTCTGTGCACCTTGGTATTCCTCTCTGAAACTGCCTCCTGGTTCCCACACCTTTGACAAGTTACCAGTTTTGCTTTCCTCCAAACTGAGCTCCCTCTCAGGTTCCCATCCCCCTGACAATTTAGTTTAAACCCTCCCCAACAACACTAGCAAATCTCCCTGCGAGGATATTTGTTCCAGTTCTGCTAAGATGCAACCCGTCCATCTTGTACAGATCCCACCTACCACAGAACCAGACCTAATGTCTCAGAAATCTGATGCTCTCCCTCCTAAACCAGTTCTCCAGCCACTTGTTCAATCGCTCAATTCTCCTATTCCTTTGCTCACTTGCAAGTGGGGCTGGGAGTAATCCTGAGATTACTGCTTTTGAGGTCCTGCTTTTTAATCTCCTTCCCAGCTCCTTAAAATCTGCTTTCAGGACCTCATCCCCCTTCTTACCTATGTCATTGGTACCAATGTAGACCACAACCTCTGGCTGTTCACCCTCCCCCAGAAGAATGTCCTGCAGCTGCTCCGTGACATCCTTGACCCTGGCACCAGGGAGGCAACATGCCATCCTGGAGTCACATTTAGTGCTGCAGAAATGCCTATCTGTTCCCCTAACTAATGAATCCCCTATCACTACTGCTCTTCCACTCTTTTTGCTCCCCTCCTGTGCAGTTGAACCAACTGTAGTGCCACAAACATGGCTGTGACTGCACTGCTCTGAGGAACCATTTCCCTCACCAGTATCCAAAATGGAAAACCGATCGGCAAGTGAGATCATATCAGGGAACTCCTGCATTACCTGCCTGACAGTCACCCATTCCCTATCTGCCTGCATGCTCCTAACCTGTGGTGTGACTACCTCAACGTGCTATCCACGTAGTCCTTCGCCCGCGGATGCACAACAGTGACTCCAACTGCTGCTCGAGTTCCAAAACACGGAGCTGAAGCTTCTGCAGCCGGTGACACTTCCTGCAGATGTATCGGTTTCGGACACACGGTATGTCCATGACTTCCCACATGACACAGGCTATACATTCCACTCGGCAAAGCTGCCCTGCCATACCTTAACTTTACAGACTATTTATTTATAAGGAGAATAGCTTATCAGGTACTCACCAAACAGCTTCTACCACTGCATTGAAGCAAGAACCAAATACTAGAGGGTTAAAAAAAAAAAGTAGAAAAATGGAGCACCTCCTCCCCCCACCCCTTCTCCGAACTCGCTACGCACCAAACTCGAATCTCCACACTCAGCTTACAATCAGCACTCCGTTTGCTTAGGTAAGGAGACCAAAACTACATACAGTACTCCGGGGGCAGTCTCACCAATGCCCTGTTTAATTGTAGTAAGACGCCTTTATTAAAAATCAATTTAGAGTATAACATACTATTTGCTTTCCTAATTGCTTGCTGTACCTGCAGATTAACCTTCTGTGATTTGTGTACAAATACACCCAGGTCCTTCTGAATGCCAACATTTCCCAGTTTCTCGCCATCTAAAAAACATTCAGTTTTTCTATGTTTCTGGCCAAAACTTCACACTTCCCTCCATCTACCATGTTCTTGCCCAATCACTTAACCTGTCTAAATCCTTTTGCAAACTTCTTGTGTCTTCCACACAGCTTACTTTTGCACGTAACTTTGTATCATAAGTAAACTTGGATACATTGTACTCGGCCACCTTAGCTAAATCATTGATAGAGATTGTAAATGGCTCAAGCCCAAGCACTGATCCTTGCAGTAACCCACAACTTACAGCTTGCAAACCTGAAAATGACCTCTGTTTTCTGTCCATTAACCAATCCTTAATCTGTGTTACTATTATTATTCACACAGGGGACATGATAGAGGTATATAAAATTATGAGAGGCATAGATAGGGTAGATAGCCAGAGTCTGTAGGGGTGCCTAAAACTAGAGGGCATAGATTTAAGGTGAGAGGGAGGAGGTTTAAAGGGGATCAAAGGGATACATTTTTCATACAAAGAATAGTGGGTATCTGGAATGAGCTGCCTGAGGAGGTGGTGGAGGCAAGAACAGTAGCGACATTTAAGAGGCATCTGGACAGGTACTTGAATAAGCAAGGCATAGAGGGATATGGAATTAATGCAGGCAGGTGGGATTAGTATAGATAGGCATTATGGTCGGTATGGATTCGGTGGGCTGAAGGGCCTGTTTCTATGCTGTATGACTCTATGACAATCCCATGAGCCCAAATTTGGTGTAATAACCTCTTATGGGGCACTTTATCAAATGTGTTTTGAAAATCCAAATACACTACATCTGCTGGTTTCCCCCCCCTCCCCACCCCGCCTTACCATCCTGCTATTTATAACCTTAAAGAACTCGCCAACAGATTTGTCAAACACTGTCCCTTTCGTAAGTCCATGTTGACTCTACCCAACCTATTATGATTTTATAAGGTTCCTGTTATTCTGACATTTTATTCTACTACAGATGTCAGGCTAGCTAGCCCAGAAGTTCCTAGTTATCTCTTTCCCCACCCCCACTCCCCACTCCACTTTCTTGAGCAGTGAGGTTACTTTTGCTACCTTCCGATTCATGGGATCGGCTCTTGAATCTGGAGAATTCTGTAAGATCAAAACCAAAACACTATCTCTGTAGCCACCTCTTTTAAAAGTCAAGGATGTAGGCCGTCAGGTTCCGGGAATTTGTCAGCTTTTAGTCCATTAATTGCTCCAGAACTATTTCTTTACTAATACTAATTTCTTTAAATTCCTCATTCTCACTGGATCCTTCGCCAGTCCCACTATTTCTGGAATGTATTTTGTGTCTTCTACTATGAATACAGGTACAAAGCATTCATTTAATGTGTTTGCCATTTCCTCATTTCTCATTATTTCTCCTGTCTCTGCCCCTAAAGGACCCATGCTTACTTTCGGTAATTTTTTTTTTTACATACCTTTAGAAACTTTTACAATTTTTTTTCTGTCTTTTGATAGTTTGCTGTCGTATTCTATTTCCTTTTTCTTTATCAATTTCTTGGTCCTTCTTCAGTGAATTCTAAAATCCTCCCAATACTCAGGCTTACTACTCTTTTTGGCAATATTATAAATCTCTTCCTTTAATTTAGCACTGTCTTAACTTCTCTCATTAGCCACCGTTGGATCACCTTTCTCATTTACATTCCTTAAGGAAATATATATTCTTTGTGTATTAATTAATTCTTTAAATGTTTGCCATCATATCTACCGTCATATCTTATAAGTTAGTTTCCCATCTATCTTAACTAACTCGCCCATCATACCTAGGTAGTTTGTTGAATTCAGATTTACACCCTAGTTTCAAATTTAACTAAATCACTGTCAAACTTGATATAAAGTTTTTTTTAAAACTCATTCTTGGGATGTGAGTGTCAACTGGCAAGGCCAGCATTTATTGCTCATCCCTAATTTCCCTTGAGAAGTTGATGTGAACTGCCTCCTTGAATTGCTGTAGTCCATGTAGTGTAGGTCCAACCACAGTGCTCTTAGGGAGGGAATTCCAGGATTTTGACCTAGCAACAGTGAAGGAACGGCAATTTCTTTCCAGATCAGGATGGTGTGTGACTTGGAGAGGAACTTCCAGGGACTGGTGTTCTTGTTCTACTAGCTGGAAGAGGTCGTGGATTTGGAAGGTGCTTTTGATGGAGCCTTGGTGTGTTACTGCAGTGCATCTTGTAGATGATACACACTGATGCCACTGTGCACAGGTGGTAGAGGAAGTGAATGTTAAAGGTGGTTAATGGTGTGCCAGTCAAGTGGGCTGCTTTGTCTTGGATGTTGTCAAACTTCTTAACTGTTGATGGAGTTGCACCCATCCAGGTGTTACGAACGAGGCGGGAGGAGTGCACTGTTAATTCAGTCCCACTTCTCCACAGGTCACAGCATATCAATAAATTTTCCCACTTACTGAAACAGCCAATTAAATACTCTATTTGTCCCAGAATAAAGCACACCAACCAGATTTCTTTAATAAGCAACAAAATTATCCATTTATTATAAAACCAAGTCTTAACCAATAATGAAGTAAATATATATATGCAAATTGAAATATTAAAACCCCGTATTATTATCCTAGCCCTCACGCACATGCACATACATCAAAAAACCAGTTAACCAGGAAAAATAGGGATTTTTGTTTACAGCTGTTACAAAGAAATAGAAGGGATAAAAAAAAAATAACATTTACTGAAGAGAAGAGATGGAAGTCTGGTGCTTTGACGAGGAGTCCCAAAGTCGAATATTTGGCTGTCGCTAGGAATTTTTCCAGGTGAGGTTTATTAACAGTCTGTTTGGGTAGGCGTTCAAAGAAATTCAATTGCAGAAGGCTTCAAATAGGTCTTACAGCAGGTGTGCAGCAACAAGAGTTTTAGTTCTAACACATTTGATGCAAAGTTCATTTGAAGATGCATGGTTTCTGCAAATATTCAGGGTTTCTTAAAAATGCATGAGGCAAGAGTACCACTTCATACAGGCTTTTGCTTTTCAATAGCAGGGATTCTTCAAAGAGAGGTAATAGCTTTCTTCTGAACTCCTGGCAGGTCCATCTCAAATTCCAATTGCTTGCTTTAGTCGAAACCCACTGGCTTTTAACAGTTCAAAATGAAACTTCTTTTCCAGTCAAGTCTCATGCTAGTCATAAGTTCTGTTTTGTCACAACAAAGAATCGCTCTTTAGTCAAACCCCCTGTGATTTACTTGAAATCACCTGGTTTCCAGTATTTTTTTACTGGTCAATATCTGGAATCTTTTGTTGACCTTTTTTTAAAAAGCATCCATAAAGTACAGCTATCTCCAGATGTTTCAATGTCCATGAAATTTTTTTTTAGTTTTTTAAAAATATAGATTCCCAAGTTTTAACACAAAAAATGGAAATGCCATAACACAGGCAAGTGGAGGGAATTCTATCACACTCCTGACTTGTGCCTTGTAGATGGTGGACAGGCTCTGGAGAGTAAGGAGGTGAGTTACCGCTGCAGAATTCCCAGCTTCTGACCTACTCTTGTAGCCGCAGTATTTGTATGGCTCGTGCATTTAAGGTTCTGGTCAATTGTAACCCCCAGGATGTTGATAGTAGGGGATTCAACGATGGTGATGCTGTTGAATGTCAAGAGGAATTGGTTGGATTCTCTCTTGTTTATCAGTCCAAGCCTGAATATTGTCCAGGTCTTGCTGCATGCGGGCATGGACTGCTTCAGTATCTGATGAGTTGCAGATGCTGCAGAACTTTGTGCAATCATCAGCGATTATCCCTACTTCTGACCTATGTTGGAGGGAAGGTCTTGATGAAACAGCTGAAGATAGTTGGGCCTAGGACATTACCCTGAGTAACTTCTGCAACGATGACCTGGGGCTGGGGTAGATTGGCCTCCAACATCCACAACCATCTTCCTTTATGCTCTATGCTTCCTTTGACTCTAGCCAGTGAAGAGTTTTCCCCATGATTCCCATTGACTTCAATTTTGCTGGGGCTCCTTAATGCCAAACTTGGTCAAATGCTGCCTTGATGTCAAGGTCAGTCACTCTCACCTCAACTCTTGAATTCAGCTCATTTGTCCATATTTGGACCAAGGCTGGAATGAGGTCAGGAGCCGAGTGGCCCTGGCAGAACCCAAACTGAGCATCCATCAGCAGGTTGTTGCTGAGTGAGTGCCGCTTGATAGCACTGTTGATGACACCTTCCATCATTTTGCTGATGATTGAGAGTAGACTGATGGAGTGGTAATTGGCCAGATAGGATTTGCCACCTGCTTTGTGAAGAGGGCGTTCCTGGTCAATTTTCCACACTGTCGGGTAGAGGCCACTGTTGTAGCTGTACTGGAACAGCTTGGCTAAGGGTTCTGGAGCAGATGTCTTCAGTACTACAGCCGGGATGTTGTCAGGGTCCATAACCTTTACTGTATCCAGTGTCGTCTGCCGTTTCTTGATATCAGGTGGTGTGAATCGAACTGGCTGGAGACTAGCATCTATGATGGCGGGACCTCAGGAGGAGGCCAAGATGGATCATCCACTCGGCACTTCTGACTGAAGATGGTTGTGAATGCTTCATCCTTGTCTTTTGCACTGATGTGCTGTGCTCTGCCATTATTGAGGATCACTCTTCCCCAGAGGCGTCTTTGCCACAACTTTATTAATTAACCCTCTGTCATTGCACAATGCTAAATCTAAAATAGCCTGTTCCCTAATTGGTTCCTTGACATACTGATCTAGAAAACTATTTTGGATACATTCCATGAGCTTATCCTCCAAACACTGCTGCAAATTTGTTTTGTCCAGCCTATATAAAGAATAAAGTTCCCCATATATTACCCTTGTTACATGCACCTCTAATTACCTGATTTATACTCCATCTGACACATCAGCTAATGTTAGGGAGTCTGTAAACAACTCCCACCAGTGTTTTCTGCCCCTTGCTGTTTCTTAGCTAGACCCAAACTGATTCTACAGCTTGATTTTCCGAGCTGAGTTCCTTTCTCTCTGTCTTTATCCCATCCTTTATTATCAGGGCTACTGCTCTTTTTCCATTTTGCCTATCTCTTCTAAATGTCAGAGTTCCTGTAAACTTTAGTTCCCAACCTTGGTCACTCTGAACCATGGCTCCGTAATGGCTATGGATCAAACTCTTTTACTTCTATCTACGCTATTCATGTATTGGTTGTGAATGCTTTGCGCATTCAGGTATAATACCTTTAGCTTGGACATTTTTCTCTTTTTCCCTGATGTCACCTTAGTCACTGATGCCTTATTACCTTTGTTAAACTTTCTGTTCCTTCCTGATCCATTCAGCAGCCTTGACATTTCTCTTACTGCTTTTGAATTTATCCTTGTCTAAATCTTCCTACACCCCACTTCATTAGTTTAATGCACTATCTATCACCCTAGTTATTTGATTTGCTCGGATACTGGACCCAGCCCGGTTTAAGTGGAGACTGTCCTGACATTCGGCTCCCTTTTTTCCATTGTACTGGTGCCAGTGCCCTATGAACCAAAACCCTTGCCTCCAAAACCATTCTATGCCAATTTGTGCAAGGCTCAGGTTGCAATCCAGAAATGATTACCTGTGAGGTTCTGCATTTTAGTTTGTGCCTAGCTCCTCAAACACTCTCAGCAGAACCTCATTACTAGTTCTATCTATACCTTGATTTCCACATTACCACGACAATGGATCCTCCCCTCCCACTCCAAGTTCTTCTCCAGTTGTAGGGAGATGTCTTAATCCTGGCACCTGGCAGGCAGTACATCCTTTGGGACTGCTGGTCATGACTGCAGAGAACAGTATCTATCCTGCTGACTGTATTGTGCTCTATCACTACTACATTCCTTTTCTCTCCTCCCACTTGAATGGCCTCCTGTACCATTGTGCCATGTTCAGTTTTCTCAACCACGCTGCAGACTTTGCCCTCTTACGCACAGGCAGGAAGAGCCTCATTCCTGTTGGATCAGGGCAAAGACTGAGGGACCTCCAGCACTGCACCTGGGCTCCCCTTACCTGTCTGACTCACAGATACATCGTCCTGTCATTGACCACTAATCAGACTTATACCAATACCTAACCTAAGGGAGTGACTGCCTCCTGGACTAAAGTGTCCAGGTAACTTTCTCCCTCCCTGTCTGCACCTCAGACTGCAGCTCAAGAACTCTGAGCTGAAGTTCCTCGATGCAGACACTAATTGCAAATGTGGTTATCCAGGATTGCAAAGCTCTCCACAAACTCCCAGCTGCATTGCCATCCCTATATAACTTTATTTATTAAAGTTTATTAGTTTATATGTTCTAGTTTTTTTTTAACTAATTACTTATTCTAGTTTATAGGTAGGTTAAATCGAATGCTTACCAGTAAACTTACCTCCCTGTCCCTCCTTGTGATGTGATGTCCTCCTCCTTGCATTTACTGTGACACCACTTTATCAAGTTCCCTCAGTGTTTGTTTAGTGCGCACTGATAATTCTGCTGCCACCGCTATGTTTACATTTCCTTAGGCCTCCCCATGGTTTTCTGCCCTCTCTGATTCTAGAAAAGTGAGTGTACATCAGATTTCAAGGTGAATGACAGGTGAGTGTTATGAAGGCATGAAACATCAGTTTCAACAACTTCCAATCTGGAATGGATCTGTGGATGGTATAGTGGAGACAAAGTTCCTTAATTTGTTTAAGAAACATTTGGGATCTAGTGATGCAATGGCAGGGATCTGTCAATTTTTTCTGAATGGATAGACTGAATGCCCTCCCTTATTTATGATTCCACATTTTAGCCAGGATTTTGGCAATGTCGAGTAATTGGCAGCATGTTGGCCAGGTGAAATATGATAAACCATTTTTGGGACGTTGGTTTAAGCACAAAATCACCATAGAGGGATGCAAAATGTACAAGTCTAATTCTGGCATAAGGAAATTGGTGCACAAGCAAGAACTGTGCCTTGACCACCTTTTACAAAATTAGGGGCGGCACAGTGGCGCAGCGGTTAGCACCGCAGCCTCACAGCTCCAGTGACCCAGGTTCAATTCTGGGTACTGCCTGTGTGGAGTTTGCAAGTTCTCCTTGTGTCTGCGTGGGTTTTCCCCGGGTGCTCCGGTTTCCTCCCACAGCCAAAGACTTGCAGGTTGGCCATTGTAAATTGCCCCTAGTAGGTAGGTGATAGGGAATATGGGATTACTGTAGGGTTAGTATAAACGGGTGGTTGTTGGTCCACACAGACTCGGTGGGCCGAAGGGCCTGTTTCAGTGCTGTATCTCTAAATAAAAAAAAAATTACTTGGGCTTAGGTTCATAATGTAAATGCTGTTTTATGAGGCTTGCACTAAGTATCAGAAGCTATTTCAAAAGCTGGAGTTCAAGCAAGGGAAATTTGATTAATACCCCTCTGACTGTACAAGGTGTTACTTTTATATAAAGCCATCTTGTGCCCATTTTCATTTCTCTTGATTGTGTTTTTTCTATTCACTTCACTGAAAGTGAGTTAATTGCTTTCATGTGTTCCAAATGCTTTTTTTAATAAACCTAATCTGCTCCAGCAGGCACAATAGGAAAGAATTTTCAAATATTATTTAACATTGGCATTGCAAATTTTGCAGGATCTAAAATGAAAGTTCAAATCCTAAGGAAGTGGAATATGGTCTGAACAGTAGAAATAAATAGCAAAATATCTGCAAATGCTAGAAATCTGATTTAAAGCATAATTCTAGAAATGACCGGCAGGCCAATCGGCATCTAAAAATAGCTGAGAAATGTTTTGGCCTGCATTGATTCAAGAAGGGGGCTCACACTCCTCAAGGGCAATTAGGGATGGGCAATAAATGCTGTCTTTGGCAGCAATGCTCACATCTCATGACTAAAAAGGACAACTGTGATGAAGCGCTCATCAAATGAAATGCTAGAACTGAAAATTGTTGGTTCCTCTGCCGGTGACTGCTGCAGGGTATCTAGGATCAGGATGGGTTCAAATATTTGAAGTATTTCTGGCTCACACCTTGGGCACCTACTGGGGTAGTGGTGAAAGAGGGGAAGATGTGGAGCTTGACACCTGCTCAGTGGCAGGAAAATGAGTTGGCTTAAAAGGTTTTCACCTTTATAGGAAAGCCACCTTGCCAGGGTGCTCATGGAAGATTTTTCAGGGTATTCAGACCAAGATCGATTGCACCCCACCAAGCACCTGGATGCCACTTTCTTTATGACATCCAGATCACTGGGTGCTCGGGAGGCAGGAGCCATGGGAATTCCAGTTGGAGAAACCATCCCATTGGTCCTGCCTCCTTCTATTGGCATACACTTTTATATGCTGGATGGAACAAAAGCAACGAGATGTGATCAGTTAATCAATTTTAAACACAAACAAGAAATGCTGGAAATACTCAGCAGGTCTGGCAGCATCTGTGGAGAGAGAAGCAGAGTTAATGTTTCAGGTCAGTGACCCTTCATCAGAACTGGCAGATATTAGAAATGTAAAAGGTTTTAAGCAAGTAAAGCGTGGGTGGGGCAAGAGATAACAAAAGAGAAGATGTTGATAGGACAAGGTCACAGAGAATAACTGACCAGAAGGTCATGGAGTAAAGGCAACCAGTATGTTAATGGTATGTTGCTGTTGGTTGAAGAATGAATGTTGGCCAGGACGCTGGGAGAATTCCCTGCATATATTCGAAAAGTGCTGTGGGATGTTTTATGTCCACTTGAACAGACACACAGGGTCTCTGTTTAGCATTGCTGTTAACATTAGTTGCCAGTGATATGACAAGGATAGTAAAACTAAAAAGAAATGACCAACATTTTTTTTAAAAACAGAAAATCTCACATAGCAACTGCCTCTCCAAACTGCTAGCAGTTGCATCCGTAATCGTATCACTAAGGTGATCGCATGTTAAAGATTTGTGAATGGCTCATTCAATCTGTTTGAAGACCCCACTTTTCCTAAAATTAGCATTGCCTTTTAAATTACTAATTACAGGGTAAGTATTTATTGAGTTGCCCGAAATAGTCTATGCGCTTAATATGTTATAAGTGACGTCTTTATAAATGGCTCTTATGATAATGGCAATTGGTTCACGCCATCTGTCCAATACATGCAGTGCCCCTGCTAAGCATGGACAGTTTAAGTGGTAGGGACTGTAATATAGACAATGGACAGTAGTGGTCAATAAACAGAAATGTGAAATTTCCCATCATTATGCTGTTATTTTGGATTGATTGACATTTCTTTATCCAGAAGCCCGGTTCACTTGCTTCAACTGTATTTTCATTTCACTGGGCAGCAGAGTAACTTCAAGGCTAAAGCTTGCTGCACATAAAGAATCATTAAACTAGTCAGAAAAAGACTCCAAGAATGCAAATACTTTAATTTCACAGTTTAATGTATCACTGTAAGTACTTTATTATTGTCTGCGGGGTTATTTTGCTTTTGTTTAAACCTATTTCTGGTAACAGGATAGTTACGAATGATGAAGACCAGCTGATCTAAAGCATCCAACAACAACAAATTGCATTTATCTAGTGCCTTTAATATAGTAAAAGGTGCTTCACAAGCATTATCAAACAAAATTTGACATGGAGCCATGCAGGGAGATATCAGGACAGATGACCAAAAGCTTGGTCAAAGAGGTAGATTTTAAAGAGAGTCCTGAAAGAGGAGAGAGAGAGGTAGAGAAGCAGTGAGGTTTAGGGGTGGAATTTCAAGCCTGGTGCCTAGGCAGCTGAAGGCTTGGCCATTAATTGTGGAGCAGTTCAAGTCGAATGCACAAGAGGCCAGAACTGGAGGAGTGCAAAGATCTCAGAGGCTTGTAAGGGTGGAGGAGGTTACAAAAGTAGGGAGGAGTGAAGCCATGGAGGAGTTTGAAAACAAGGTTGAGAATTGTAAAATTGAGGTGTTGCTGGACCAGGAGCTAACATAAGTCAGCGAGCAATGGATGAGTAGAACTTAATGTGAGTTAGGATACAGGCCGCAGAGCTTTGGATGAGCTCAAGTTTATTTAGGGTAGAAGATATGAGGCTAGCAAGGAGAGACTTGCAAGAGTTAAGGCTAGAGGTAACAAAAGCGTGGACGAGGGTTTCAGCAGTGGATGAGCAGAGGCAGAGTTGGCCGATGTTATGGAGATGGAAGTAGGCAGTCTTGGTGATGAAGCGGTTATGTAGTCTGAAGCACTGCCCAGTGTCAACTGCAACAGCAAGGTTGCAAACAATTTGGTTCAGCCTCTGACAGCTGCCAGTTAGACAAGTGGAGTTGGTGATTAGGGAATGGTGTTTGTGGCAGGGACTGAAGCCAATGGCTTTGGTCTTCCCAATATTTATTTGGAGGAAATTTCTGCTCTCCAGTACTGGATGACAGACGAGCAGTCGAACTATTCAGGGACAGTGGAGGAGTCGAGTGGGGGTGGTCATCAGTAGGTGTGGAACCTGACGTGTTCTTGGATGATATTGCCAAGGGGCACCATGTAGCTGAGGAATAGGAGGGAGCCAAGGATAGATCCTTAGGGGACACCAGAGATAACAGTGTGGGAATGAGTGCTGTTCACCCAGCTGGAAGACGGAGGAGAGGTTTTTATTCTTTCATGGGCTGTGTGTGTCGCTGGCAAAGTCATCATATATTGCCCATCCCTAATTACCCTTGAAAAGGTCGTAGTGAACTGCTTTCCTGAACTGTTGCAGTCTCTATGGTCTAAGTACACCCACAATGCTGTTAGGGAGGGAGTTCCAGGATTTTGATCCACTGGATATAGTTCCAAGTCAGGATGGTGTGTGACTTGGAGGGGAACTTGCAGGTGGTGGTGTTCCCATGCATCTGCTGCCCTTGTTCTTCTAGGTGGTTGAGGTCGTGGGTTTGGAAGGTGCTGTCTAAAGAGCTTTGGTGAATTGTTGCAATGCATCTTACAGAGGGTACGCACTGCTGCCACTGTACGCCAGTGGCTGAGAGAATAAATGTTGAAGGTGGTGTATGGGGTGCTGATCAAGCAGGCTGATTTGTCCTGGATGGTATCGAGCTCCTTGAGTGCTGTGGGAGCTGCACTCATCCAGGAAAGTGGACAGTATTCTATCACTGTCCTGACTTTTGCTACATAGCTGGTGGACAGGCTTTGGAGATTCAGAAGGTGTGTTACTCGCCACAGAATTCACAGACTCTGACCTGCTCTTATAGCCACAGAATTGATATGGCTGGTCCAGTTAAGTTTCTGGTCAATGGTAATTCCCCAGGATGTTGATAGTATGGATTCAGCGATGGTAATGCTGTTGAATGTCAAAGGGAGATGGTTAGATTCTCTCTTGTTGGAGATGGTCACTACCTGGCACGAATGTCCCTTGCTGCTTATCAGCCCAAGCCTGAATGTTGTCAAGGTCTTGCTGCATGTGGATATGGGCTGCTTTAATATCTGAGGAGTTGCAAATGGTACTAAACACTGTGCAATCATCAGCAAACTTCTCCACTTCCTGCTTTGTGTTTGAGGGAAGGTCATTAATAAAGCAGCTGAAGATGGTTGAGCCGAGGACACTCGTGGCAGTTTCCTGGGGCTGAGATGATTGGCCTCCAACAACCACAAATATCTAGGTATGACTCCAACCAGTGGAGAGTTTTCTCCCAATTCCCATTGACCTCAATTTTGCTAGGGCTCCTTGATGCTACATTCGATCAAATGCTGCCATGATGTCAAGTGAAGTTACTCACACCTCACCTCTGGAATTCAGCTCCTTTGTCCATGTTTGGATCAAGGCTGTAATGAGGTCTGGAGCTGAGTGACCCTGGCAGAACCCAAACTGAGCATCGGTGCGCAGGTTGTTGATGAGCAAGTGCTGCTTGATATCACTGTCAACGACACCTTTCATTACTTTGCTGATGATTGAGAGGAGACTGATAGGGAGGTATTTGGCTGGATTGGATTTGTCCTGCTTTTTGTGGAGAGGTCATACCTGTCAATTTTCCACATTATCAGGTAGATGCCTGTGTTGTAGCCTTACTTGACCAGCTTGGCTAGGATCACAGCTAGTTCTAGAGCACAAGTCTTTAGTACTATAGCTGGGATGTTGTCAGGGCCAGTAGTCTTTACTGTATCCAGTGCCTTCAGCCATTTCTTGATATCATGTGGAGTGAATCAAATTGGCTGAAGACTGGCTTCTGTGATGCTGGGGACCTCAGGAGGAGGCCGAGATGGATCATCCATTTGGCCCTTCTGGCTGAAGATGGTTGAAAATGCTTCAAACTTGTCTTTTGCACTGACGTGCTGTGCTCCACCATCATTGAGGATGGGGATATTTTTTGAGCCTTCTCCTCCAGTTAGTTGTTTAATTGACGACCACCATTCACAACCAGAGTGCAGTGCTTAGCTCTGTCTATAGCATGCTGTTCCAGTGTTTAGCATGCATGTAGTCCTGTGTTGTAGCTTCACCAAGTTGGCATCTCATTTTTAGTTAGCCTGGTGCTGCTCCTGGTATGCTCTCCTACACTGTCCATTGAACCAGGGTTGAACCCCTTGGCTTGATGGTAATGGTAGAGTGAGGGATATGCTGGGCCATGAGGTTACAGATTGTGGTTGAATATAATTCTGCTGTTGCTGATGGTCCACAGAGCCTCATGAATGCCCAGTTTTGAGTTGTTAGATCTGTTAAAAATCTATCCCATTTCGCACACTGATCGTGCCACACAACACGACAGAGGATGTCCTCAGTGTGAAGACAGGACTTTATCTCTACAAGGCTGTGCAGTGGTCAGTCCTACCAATACTGTCATGGACAGATGTATCTGTGACAGGTGGATTGGTGAAGATGGCGTCAGGTAGGTTTTCCCCTCTTGGTTCCCTCACCCCCAGCCACAGGCCCAGACTGACAGATATGCCCTTCAGGACTCAGCCAGCTCGGTCAGTAGTGATGTTGCTGAGCTACTACTCAAGGTGGTGGACATTGGTGTCCCCCACCCAGAATACATTCTGTCTCCTTGCTACTCTCAGTGCTTCTTCTAAGTGGTGTTCAACATGGAGCAACACTGATTATCACCTAAACACCCTCCCTCAGCTGATGAATCAGTAGGAGGTTTCCTTGTCCCTGTTTGACCTGATGCCATGTGACTTGATGGCGTCTGGACTCAATGTTGAAGATTCCCATGGACACTCCATCCGAACTACCACTGTGCCACCACCTCTGGTCGTTCGTTTTTCTGGTGGGACAGGACATAACCCAGGGATGGTAATGGAGGAGTCTGCACCATTGCCTGTTAGGTATGATCGGTGAATACGACTGTCAGGCTTTCACTTGACTTGTCTGTGGGACAGCTTTCCCAATTTTGGCACGTCCCCAGTTATTTGTGAGGAGCACTTTGTAAGGTCAATTAGATTGGGTGTGCCTTTGTCATTGGCTTGTATCCGCTGGAGTTTAGAAGAGTAAGAGGTGACTTGATTGAAACATACACGATCCTGAGGGGTCTTGACAGGGTGGATGTGGAAAGGATGTTTCCACTTGTGGGAGAATCTAGAACCAGGGGTCACTGTTTAAAAATAAGGGGTCACCCATTTAAGACAGAAATTCGAATTTTTTCTCTGAGGGTCGCAAGTATTTGGAACACTCTTCCTCAAAAGGCAGTGAAAGGAGAGTCTTTGAATATTTTAAGGCAGAGATAGATAGATTCTTGATGCGCAAGAGGGTGAAAGGGGGTAGGCAGGAATGTGGAGTCGAGGTTACAATCATCAGCCATGATCTTACTGAATGGCGGAGCAGGCTCGAGGGGCTGAGTGGCCTACTCCTGCTCCTAATTCGTGTGTTCATATGTATTTCTGGTGCCTAGGTCAACGTTGGATCATCTGCCCAGTTGTGGGTGGATGATGTGGTCAGCTGAGGCTGCAGGCTGGTCAGGAAGAATGAGGGGGGTTAATTTACCATGGTCACAGTCACACAAGATGTCATTTGTGACTGGCAAGGGTCATTTCGACACTGGCAGAAACCTGATTGGAGTGACACAGCATTATGGGTGTACCTAGACCACACATTTGGCAACAATTCAAGAAGTCTGCTCATCACCATGTTCTCAAAGGGCAATTAGGGATAGGCAATAAATGCTGGCTGTGCCAGCAATGCTCACATCCCATGAACCAACAAAACAAATTGTGGAAAAGATGAACATGGATTTGAGAGGAAACAACACATTTACGCCCAAAAGTAAAATACTGCAGATGCTGGAAATCTTTAAAATAAAACAAAATACCGGAAATACTTAACAGGTCAGGCAGCATCTGGAGGGAGAAAAAGTTAACATTTCAGATCGATGATCTCTATCAGAACATGTTCAAACGCTTTGGAGAGGAAAGGGAGGTTGGAGATGGGACTGTAGTTTGCAAGGACAGGGGCGTTAAGGGTAGCTTTTTTGAGGAGAGGGATGATGATGACAGGTTTGAACTGAAGAGGACAATACCTGAGGAGAGGGAATTGTTAGCAATATTTTCTAACATGGGGGGGTGGTGGGGTCAGGAAATGAAGTTAGATTGTCAGTAGTCTGGTGGGAATAGGGTTGAGGGAGCAGGAGATGGGTCTTGTGGACAAGAAGAGCTTGGAGAGGGAATGATGGGAGATAGTAGAGAAACTAAAGAATGATGCAAGCTCAGGATAGGACTTGGCAGGGAGGCGAACCTTGGTAAATTTTGACTGGTGTGCTCGGGGAAGGGAGGGATGTGACCGAGGCAGCTGAAAGGATGGTCTCAATCTTAGTGACAGACGTCCATGAGCTCCTCAAATTTGGAGGTGTAAAGATCCTAAAGATTGCTCATTGCAGCATCCAGTTGTTTCTTAAATGATTCCAATGTTTTAGTCTCTGCAACTTTCTGGAATTCTATGTGCTACTCATTTTTGTATGAAGAAGGATGTCCTGGTAAGTCCCAAATTAACTTTTTTGTTAATTTTAACCAGTGTTCCCTTGTTCTGCTCTCTCAGTTTAACTTAAGGTAATTTCGATTTACATTTATCTTACTGTTTAAAATCTTGTATACCTCAATAAATCCTCTCTCCAATGCCTCCTTTCTGACAACAGCAGCAATTTGCATTTATATAAAACTTTGAATATAGGAAGATGTCCCAAGATGCTTCACAGAGGTGTAATCAGAAAAAAAAAAATTAGCTGAAAAGCCCAAGTTCTCCAGCTTTTCCTCATAATTCAGACTTTAGGCACTGGGAATCATCCTTGTGGCTCTTTCTGCTTTGATTCCAGCTTGAATGTCTTCCTTATTCTTGGCAACTCGAGCTGCATACAACTTCCTCTGAATTATTTCCACTATTTTGGTTACATTGTTTAACAGACTTTATTGATTGCTGCTTTGCATTGGTTGGGCATGTTTATCATTCAATCTACTGAGACTCCTGGGTTGCTTTCACCTTAATCTTTGCCTATCTCAACACTATTCATAGAGGGTGTAGGTTGCCTATTTTTCCGTCCTGTGTTACATTTGTCTGCATATAATGTCATCCTCCTTTCTTCTGCCCTCTTGCATGTTTTGCACAACAAATTCTGTAGTTTCTGAGCTGCCCCCTTGATTACATTGCTCCTTTTAATTTGATATTTTCTGCAAATTTAACCAATGTGCATTGAGTTTCTGAATGTCGGTTATTTCTGGAAATTATCAACAGTAATGGTCCTGACACTGAGCCCTGGGGAACCCCACTCAGTACTCCCCTCTACCGCAATAATTTAATATTTCTAATTTTAGCCTCAGCAATATGATCCAAAAATAATGTGTTTCTTCTGCTTATTGAAGTGGTCAGGGGCTGGATTTTTAAATCCGGCCTGGGTCGGAGACGGGTAGGCACACAATTTGGCGCCACCGGCCTCTGTGCCAGTTCGCTGCCATGATCCTGAGCCATTTTGAATGAGGGCCGTTCAGGGTCTGATCAGCTCTTCCAATTGAGCCCAATTATTGGTAATTATGGGGCCTATTACTGCCCCATTGCTACAATGTGGGCAGTCAACGTCCAGCCCAATGGGTGGGGGGGGGACTGGTGTTGATGGATCACATGAGGGACCCCCACCCCTGGACCCATAATAGCCGCCGGGTCAGAGCTACGGCCACTGGCTGACCACTTCAGGATCATGACCAGGCAGCTGTGGTTTTTAAAACATTAATAAAAACGTACCTGGCCTTCTCCTCTCTCATCCTCAGATCGGCAGCTCCCACCTCAGCCGGTGGGGCTACTGTTCACTGAGTGCTGGAGGACCTCCCATTGGCCCTCCATTGTTGGGAGCAATGGCGGGCCTGCTCCCTGGCCTTTAATTGGCTGAGGATTTGAAAATCCCAATGGGCGTGCTTCAAGCACTCTGTGTGGGTCAGAACCTGGGAGTAGCTCCCATTTCTGGTTCCCGAACCCTCATTGAAAATCCAGCCCCTGGAGTGTAAATGGTGCATCCTGTATGATTTTTGTGTTTAACCCTACAAAAGTATGTCATGTGCGAACACAGATAAAGATTGGGAAAGGCTCCAAATTGTACGAGCTAATATTTTTTTCTTTCAAAGTAACTTCAAGACTTGTTATATTTTAGCTTCTTTGTGATATTCAAAAAAAATCACATTACTAATAGCAATGACTTCACTGGCAATTTTTGATTGCAGTAATTTTTGATCAATGTGGAGGAGTCTAGTAGGAGCATGCCTTAAAAGCAATGAGCTCCAGCATACTTCATGAATGACCAATTTTGCTGCGAATCATAAATTTTCCGCAATGTTTGGAGACCAAGTTTGTGTGAGCTGTCGATTGCAACTTGATTAGTCTTTTTAGTTCAGCCTAATGGCTTGGTCCTTACTCGTACCAAGTCCCATTCCCCTATCACCCTAGTGCTCGCTGACCTGAGGTAGACTAGATGAGGAGTACATAAGAATGTTTTCGGGATAATTTCTTGGAACAGTACGTTTTGGAGCCAACCAGAGAGCAGGTTATACTGGACCTGGTATTGTGCAACGAGATAGGATTAATTAATGACCTCATAGTTAATGTGCCCCTAGGTAGCAGCGATCATAATATGATTGAATTTTACATTCAGTTTGAGGGAGAGAAGAGTGGGTCTAATTTAAACTTAAATTAGGGCAATTATGAGTACATGAAAGCAGAGCTAGCTCTAGTAAACTGGCAAATTAGGTTAAGGGATAGGTCAGTAGAGATGCAGTGGCAGGCATTTAAGGGGATATTTTAGAATACAGAGAATAGATGCATTTCAATGAGAAAGAAAAATTCCAAGGGGAGTACCCGTCATCCATGGTTAACTAAAACAGTTAAAGATAGTATCAAACTTAGAGAAAACAGATATAATTGCGCAAAGATGGGTGGCAGGTCAGAAGATTGGACAGAATATAAAAAACAAATATTGACTAAAAGATTGATAAGGAAGGTAAAATTAGAGTACGATAGAAAACTAGCTAGAAATGTAAAGACGGATAGTAAGAATTTCTATAGATATTTTAAAAAGAGTTAACAAAGTGAACATTGGTCCTATAGAAAGTGAGTCTGCGGAATTAATAATGGATAATAAGGAGATGGCAGATGAATTGAGCAGATATTTTGCATCGATCTTCACTATAGAGGATACGAGTAGCATCCCAGAATTAGCTGTAAGTCAGGAAATGGAAGGGAGGGAGGAACTCAAGAAAGTTACAATCTCCAGGGAAGTGGTATTGAACAAATTGTTGGAGCTGCGGGCTGACAAGACCCCGAGTCCTGATGGACTTCATCCTAGGGTCTTAATGAAGTGCTAGTGAGATAGTTGATGCGTTAGTTTAAATTTTCCAAAATTCCCTAGATTCAGAGAAGGTTTCGCTAGACTGGAAAATAGCGAATGTAACTCTTTTATTGAAAAAGGGAGGGAGACAGAAATCAGGAAACTACAGGCCAGTTAGCTTAACATCTTTCTTAGGGAAAATGTTAGAAGCTATTATTAAAGACGTTATAGCAGGGCATTTAGAAAAATTCAAGGTAATCAGGCAGAGTCAGCATGGTTTTGTTAAAGAGAAATCATGTTCAACCAATTTATTGCAGCTCTTTGAGGGAGTTACGTGTGCTGTGGATGAAGGGGAACCAGTGGATGTATTGTAGTTAGATTTCCAGAAGGCATTTGATAAGGTGCCACATCAAAGGTTATTGCAAAAAATAAAAACTCATGGTGTAGGGGTTAACATATTAGCATGGATAGAAGATTGGCTAGCTAACAGGAAACAGAGTGTAGACATAAATGGGTAATTTTCTGGTTGGCAGGATGTAATGAGTGGTGTACCACAGGGATCTATGCTGGGCCTCAACTTTTTACAATTTATATAAATGACTTAGATGAAGGGACCAAAGGTATGGTTGTTAAATTTGCTGATGGCACAAAGATAGGTAGGAAAGTAGATAGTGAAGAAGACATAAGGAGGCTACAAAGAGATCTAGATAGGTTAAGTGAGTGGGCAAAAATCTGGCAGATGGAGTATAGTGTTGGAAAATGCGAAGTTATCCATTTTGGCAATAGAAATAAAAAAGTATATTATCTAAATGGTGAGAGATTGTGGAGCTCTGAGATGCAGAGGGATCTTGGTGTCCTAGTGCATGAATTGCAAAAGATTAGTGTGCGGGTACAGCACGTAATTAGGAAAGCTAATAGAATGTTATTATTTATCGCGAGGGGAATTGAATACAAAGTAGGGAGGTTATGCTTCAGCTATACAGGGCATTAGTGAGACCACATCTGCAGTATTGTGTGCAGTATTGGTCACCTTATTTAAGGAAGGATGTAAATGTGTTGGAAGTAGTTCACAGAAGGTTTACTACACTAATACCTGGAATGGGCAGGCTATCTTATGAGGAAAGATTGGACAGGCTAGGCTTGTATCCACTGGAATTTAGAAGAGTAAGAGACGACTTGATTGAAACATATAAGATCCTGAGAGGTCTTAACAGCGTGGATGTGGAAAGGATGTTTCCCCTTGTGGGAGAATCTAGAACCGGGGTCACTGTTTAAAAATAAGGGGTTTAAGACAGAGATGAGGAGAAATTTTTTCTCTCAGACAGTCGTGAGTCTTTGGAACTCTCTTCCTCAAAAGGCGGTGGAAGCGGAGTCTTTGAATATGTTTAAGGCAGAGGTAGATAGATTTGTGATAAGCAGGAGGGTGAAAGGTTATCAGGGTTAGGTGGTAATGTGGAGAAATCAGTTCAGCCGTGAACTTACTGAATGGCAGAGCAGGCTCAAGGGACTGAATGGCCTACTCCTGCTCCTAATTCGTATGTTCGTATGACCTACATTGGCTCCTGGTCAAGCAACGTCTTTATTTTAACATTCTGATCCTTGTTTTCAAATCCCTCCATGGTCTCGCCCCTCCCCATCTCTGTAATCTCTCCAGCCCCACAACCCTTTGAGGTAACTGCACTTATCGAATTCTGGCCTCTTGAGTATCAGTGATTTTAATTGCTCCATCCTTGGTGGCCTTAAAACCTACCTCTTTGATCAAACATTTGGCCAACTGCCTAATGTCACGTTTTGTGGCTCAGTGTCCATCTTTGCTTGATAACTCTCGTGTGAAGCAACTTGGGACAATTTATTATGTTAAAGGCACTATATAAATACAAGTTGTTGTTGGGATCTTCTCATGAACTCTATGTTGGGGCTTCTCATAGAAGTATTAGCCTGTAATGGAAAATATATTTACAGGCGTTTTAGATATGTGTGCTTTCATCTGAATTAGTGTTCTGAGTTGCTTTACTGCAGCTTAGGACATTCGTGTATTGCCAGCCAGTTTAATGTTAACTGATTTCCATATGATTTTCTAATGCTTGTTACTCTACAACTTGTTTGTAATTTTCTTGTGCTCATTCTCATACAGGCAAATGAGGATCCAATGGGAGTTCACATAATGGAAGCTGTTCTGCGATGCCGGAAATGCCGAAGATTTGTACTGGATGCTGGTAGTTTGTCCCCTTCCCATGGAATGCAGCCTTCCAAATCACAGGTACAGTTCGCCTTTGATCATTCTGTGTAAGTATGTAGGCTCCCATAAATGTAGAATAAACACTGCATTTAGCAACTTCCTTTGTTACTGTTACTTTTGTAGCAGGTTTTGTACACTTCCAAAATAAATAATGTAACCAATACTGTTGGTGAGTTTTTGTTTTAAAAGTTTGGAAAATTGAGTTCAGGAGAAATACTACAAATTATTGTACAGTTTATGACATTGTAGGGGACAATGCAGTGAAAGAAATACATTATTCTGGCTCTGCTGGCTGGTCGCCCACCTTTTACTGTCCGTAAACTTGAGGCCATCTAGAACTCTGTGGCAGTGTCTTAACTCACACCCATTCCTGTTTCACTATCACCCCTGTGCTCGCTGACCTATGCTGGCTCCCAATCAAGCAACGATTTAAAAATTCTCATCCTTGTTTTCAAATCATGGCCTCGCTCCTCTCTATCTCTGTCATCTTCTCCAATCCCACAACCGTCCAAGATATTTGCGCCCCTCTAATTCTGGCATCTTATGCATCCCTGATTTTAATCGTTCCACCATTGGTGGCCGTGCCTTCAGTTGCCTAGGCCCTAAGCTCTGGAATACCCTCCCTAAACCCCTCCAGCTCACTTTCCTCCTTTAAGACATTTCTTAAAGCCCTACCTCTTTGACCAAGCTTTTAGTCATTTGACCTAATATCTCCTTTTGTGGCTCAGTGTCATACTTTGTTTTATAATGCTCCTATGAAGCACCTTGGAATGTTTTATTACATTAAAGGCGCTATATAAATGGAAGTTGTTATTGATTTCAATATTTTGATTTCTTGAAAAACGGTTCTTTTGTTAAAAGTCTACCTCTAAACCGAAACTATTATGATTTATTGCTCGTAAAGAATCAGCCAGTTTACTCAAATACTGCTGTATTCATTCATGTAAATTCAGTGGAGCATTCTAAGATCAATTCCTATTTGCTAGTAAAATATATCTTGATGTGGTCAGGCCTTCAAAGATTGTAATAGAAAATTGTAAAAGATTTGATGCAGAGCCTGCATAAAAAGTACTTGCAAGACCCAAAATAACAATAATTCCAACAGACACCGAGTAACAGTTGAATTAGATAATCATATTATAATTCTATAAACTCTGCACACTTATGAAGTTGTTATCATGGATATATCCATATCTGGAAAAACAAGCTTATTTGGCTCTGATGGTGCAGATACTAGTTGGATATCAGGAGCTGATTTAGAGTGGTGAGAGCCAGCATCATGGTTGTGAAATTTGATATCAAAATCGATTTTAAGTTGTTCAGCTGTATGTTTGTGCATTGCCCAAGGTCCTCTGTGACCTTTTTTTGTCACATCAGTGCATTTAATCATCATTGCGAGAGTTTAGCTGCTTTCTAACATAGGCCCACTGAGAGTAATTAACTCTCCCCTCCTGCTTCTGGCAAAGCCAGAGCTGCTGTCCATCTCTTTCCCACAATAGGAAGGGCTTCCTTATTTTATCTCTTTTCTACCACACCCTCTCCCATTCACCATGCAGAACTTTCCCCTCTTCCCCTACAGGTTGTCTGTCTCTATGGGGCTGCACCATCCCCCTTTGGATTTTCAGACCCAGAGACATAGTGAATTAGGAAGAAAATTGTCTGGTTCAGCAGTCACAGAAGTACAACATACATTAGATTGAATGATTCGCTAATTCTTCTAACTCATGCTTGGTGTTCGTTTCTTTCCTTTTTTGTGAAGGGCCTTGGGAAATGTTATTCTTTCTTTTACAAGTCTGTTTGTCCTTTGTTTTAGAATGCTGTTGAGGAATCTGCTGGGCAAAACAACTGCATGGTTTGGCATGTGAATTTAGAGACTCTTCCAGCTTGGATAACAAAAGAAATAGAGAAGGTAAAGACTGCTGAATTAAAAATAGAGAATGCTGAAAATACATAATTGGTCACTATTTGGAGGAACGGTTACAGTTTTGGATGTGACCTGGCATCAAAACTGGGTTCAGAGTTTTTCTAAGTAAGAAATTCAGATGCAGTGTCAAACAATCTAAACCCCGGCCAGCCATTGAAAGTAACACAATTTTATTGAAGCCAGTAACACTGAAAAATGTTTCTGAATTGCATGTTACTTTTTGCTCCCTACTATGGGCATAATCTGAAAGTTATTGTTCATATTGGCCGGCGCAGTGGTTAGCACCGCAGCCTCACAGCTCCAACGACCCGGGTTCGATTCTGGGTTTGCAAGTTCTCCCTGTGACCGCATGGATTTCCGCCGGGTGCTCCAGTTTCCTCCCACAGCCAAAGACTTGCAGGTTGATAGGCAAATTGGCCATTGTAAATTGCCCCTAGTGTAGGTAGGTGGTAGGAGAATGGTGGGGATGTGGTAGGGAATATGGGATTCATGTAGGATTAGTATAAATGGCTGTTTGTTGGTCGGCACAGACTCGGTGGGCTGAAGGGCCTGTTTCAGTGCTGTATCTCTATGACTATGACTATCTTTTTGTACCGATGTTTTATAAACTACCACGTTGCACTGTCAGTTACTTCTTTCAAGTTGTATTGTAGTCTTGACTGACATTTATATTCAAATGTATAAGTTAAGTTTTTTCGGGTGCTTTGCAGCAACATTAAAGTTGTGCTATACTTGCATCACTCCAAAGGGAAGTATGACTTTCTCATTGTTTCATTTAACACCACATAGAATATAGGTACAATGGCTGGCCAGGGTTTGGAAAATGTTCAGAGAGTCAATTGGACTTCCAGTGTTAATTAATACTGCAAAAGAGACAAAGTTGGAGCTGTTGTCTTTGTGTCACAAATTAAAGTTCCAGATGCAGAATCTTTGTTTATCATTCACTCCAATAAAATATATACTGACAGACAACACACACAATGATGAAAAGACTGCAGGGCACCTCAATATAGAATTGCAGAGTTCACTTATAGTCTTTATCTCATTCTAATCCTTTCTGTGACCTCACTTTTTATCCTACAACTAAAAGGTTATTCCATTCTCCCTTGTCAATGACCTTCACTATTGATATACACTAATTTACATCAGCTCAGCATTCCAGGTCTCAGAACAAAAGCTGTACAGAAAAGGTAAACATATAGTTGTCAAGCAGCTATAATGCTATACAAGATATATAAGGCTTTCTTAGATGACAACAGTTGGTACAACCTTCCAAACCAAAGCACAATGACAGACCAATGATAACCCATTGGAACTTCAGAACTTTAGATTTTACATACCAGGAGCACAGCTTTGCTTTGTAAGCACAGAACTCTATCCTGGATCAATAGTTCCGAAAGCAGCCAGGTGGTATAAATGAGTTACTGCTGCTGAGAACGGATAAGGAGCTGCCTACAGTATAGTTGCACCCTCTATGTTGCATTGATGAGGAAGCATACCATTCTGGGGAAGACCTTTTTCCTATGATGCTTAAGTAAGTGTACTTCTGCATGTCAAATAACTAAACAATCAGTGAATGTCTGCAGACTAGAATGTTACCTCTTCCTATCCAAACAGAGCATTATGAAGGTGTTGCCTAACTGGGTAGGGGACTGGGAAAATATAATTTAGGAAGTGCTGTTTAAATCAGTTTTATGTTAATTATCATTATTCAATATAGAAAGGGTTGCTTAATGAAAATTAAAGGAACAATGTAGAGTAAGGTATCCTAGTGGTTAAGGTACTGGACTAGCAATTTAGAAGTGGTAAATTCAAATCACAACATGTAATTTGCGAAACTGAATTCAATCAATCTGATAAACCGGCCTGCTGCCATACTTACTAATCTGGCCTATATGTGCCTCAAGTCCCACACCACATCTTTGACTGTTGGTCCCTAAGGGCAACATGCTGCAATCTTACAATGCCTTTCAGGGAAATCACTGAGTGAAGATGATCCACTACATAGTACTAGAGAACAGTATAGAGGAAGAGAGTTAAAAATCTCACTCCACGATTACCAATCTCGTTCTGGGGTAAACTTACAAGCATAGCATAGGGAAAGGGAAGTGGTGAGTATTTTTCCCAACAGAGGGGGTAGAAAAAAACTGGAGGGTAGTTCAAACCTAGCAAGGTTGAGTCTCCTAAGGAATGACCAAGTTATTTGCAATGTCCTCAGCTAGGGAATAGTACGGGAACATAAAAGGCAATGGGAGAAAATATCTTGCAAAAATGGGGTAGAAGGTAACCATTTGCTTTGATGAGCCCATAACCCCGCTATCATGCGTGTGTGGTAGGGGAGTGAAGGGGCACCTGGTGGACTATCCGACTGCAGCGAGGGGGAGGCGGGGGAATTGTGGATTTAAGTTGGTGCCAGAAGGCAGTAACTCCCCGTACCTAATTTGACTGATGTGAAGCAAATAAGTAAAATTTACTGAAGGGAAAGAATATTGCACCAGTAGAAAAAGTCTTGTATGTTTAGTGTTTTTTTTCATTGTCTAAATATAAAAAAGTCTGTAACTTGTAGCAATGAAAATGGACTAGAAGGAGACATTAATGCATCAGCAGGATACAACCAAAGTGATTAAACTGCATATTTTATAAAGTAAATAGTAAGTACCAATTTTACTATTCTTAGATCTGTCTTTTGTTGCTGTGTTTACTTTGATAATGGGAGAGGAACTCTTAGCCTGTACTTCAGTTCTGGCTTTTAACAGTATAGGTTCTTTCATTAACTCTCCACTGTGTACTAATTTCTGTAGCAGTTTAAGAATTATTTTTCTTAACTACTGAAGTTTTGCTGTGCTATATTCAGGACATCATTAATGTAAGGATTTGAAAGCATTAATTGTACAGTTCTGTAATTGAGAAGTTTTTTTTTACTTCAGCTACAGATTAACATTTTATTTCGTGAGACACATTAAAGATAAGGGAGATTCCATTTGAATCGTAGGCTTTTATTAAGATGTCTTTTTTTTTGTTCATCTGCCACCCTTGCATAGTGCTGTAGGAAATTTATGACTGATAGTTGTTTTGCCCTCTATTTAACTTCATTGCTTGAAAGGAAGTGCCTTTCCCTAACTCATTGTCAACCCCTGTGTATCCCAGGTGAGTTTGGGTGGTCACCATATAGAAAACAAGTGAGTGCAAACCTGTTTTGTCTTTCTCTGATCACAGTGCCGTAATCTATCAGCACATGCATTTTAAAATCTTATTTTAGTTTCAATAGTTAGATCACAAGGACAGCTTTGCTAAATGTGCAGGTTATGCGCTGTTGTGTTATGCAAAATGGACCTAATAACTGCATTTTTTACCATCAGAGGTTCACTATTCCCTCATGCCTGTACTACATTTGGGGAAAGAGTGTAATCAACAAGAGTGGGCTACTTGTGTTGTGGAGTCATGAATATCAATTTTCTGCATTATTTTGATAACTGATAAAATTAAGTGCGATTTTTGGTTGGGGCTGGGTGAACTGGGTGCCAAAGACTTGCGGGTTGATAGGTAAATTGGCCGTTGTAAAAAAAATTGCCCCTAGTGTTGGTAGCTGGTAGGAGAATTGAGGGAAGGTGGGGATGTGAGAGGGAAAAATGGGATTAACATAGGATTAGTATAGATGGGTGGTTGATGGCATGGACTCGGTGGGCCGAAGGGCCTGTTTCGGTGCTGTATCTCTCAATGACTCTATGACTGTATAACTATGGCAGGATTGTAACAAGGGAAGGGGTTCAGTTTGGGGTGGAAAACAGATTTGTCGAGTTTCTTACCCATTGAACTCCCCCAACAAATTTGTTCACAGGTTATAAGCTGTTGTTTATGCACAGCTAATGTGTGGGTGTATCTTGAGGTGTTTTCAGGCCGTGGAAATTGTACTCTGTTTGCCTCTGGAAGCAGGTGCAAGCTGTGTTGTGGGTATTGAGAAAGTCCCCCACCACCCCCCACCCCCCAAAAGAAAACTGAACACAAAGAGCATGAATTGTGGAGGCACTAAATTTACAAGTTGCCCCCCTCCAGAATCTCCCCACCCAAAAGGTCCACATTAGTCAAATTAGGTACGGGGAGTTACTGCCTTCTGGCACCAACTTAAATCCTCAATTCCTCTGCCTCCCCCTCGCTGCAGCCGGATAGTCCACCAGGTGCCCCTTCACTCCCCTACCACACACGCATGATAGCGGGGTTATGGGCTCATCAAAGCAAATGATTACCTTTCATTCCACCCATGCCCCCACCACCCACAGGGAATGCCAGCTGGGAAGTAGCTGCTCTTGGGTAGCAGCTGCAATTCTGCTGTGCAGCATGTTGGAGCGAGTGGGTTCATTAGTAGGCGTCTCTCCCTTGTAAGGCCCCCTTGCCTCATCAGTGAAGTCCTGTGGTTCATGAAATTCTGAAAAAAAATCTTTGGGGCCCTTCTGTCCCCATTTAAGTGCTGTTTATCATCTGGTGCCGAATTTTGCTTTCTGGCAGCAGAGGTCTCCACCTTGCTGATGTGATTCCTGCTGGGAATTTACGAGTAATCAGCTGGGTTGGGATTATGGCGGGTTTGGTGGAGAAGTCTCTCTCAGACCTCTTCCAATAAGAGGAAGAAAGTACAATTCAAAAAGTTTTGTTATCACAATTATCTATTTTTAAGGGGTATATATTTGCTCTTGAAAAGTCTTTTTCATATTGCGAGACATAATTATATTTATTTTGCATGATTATAATCAGATGTAACTTTTCCACTAGTCTTGTAATCATTCTCCCTCCATAGCACAGTGCCAATGTCCCTTTAATGGCAATTGATTGGATTTATTTTGCCTTTTTAAAGGCCATTTACGGACCGCAGATTTTTGAATTTGTTACATCAACAATACCAAGAACTCGCATTCCCTTGCAATTAAATAGTGTTACAACTCAGCACTTTGATGGAATTATTTAATTCCATGAAATTGACTTTACTGAGCAAGTCTTTGCAAGATCTTGAATATGGCTGATGAGAACACAAACCTGTACAAAAAAATTTCTAGGTTGGAGAACGATGCAAATTAGAATACTTGAAAGTAAATACTGAAAGAAATATCCATCCTCTACGATCAGGAAGTGATTGGTGCCATTTTTAAACAAATAAGGATTTTTCTTCAGCCATAAATTGGATGAAACATAACAGTGTTTGCTTTGGGCGATTAACAATGATTTTCAAGGAGTTTAAATGCTTTTTCAGAGGATTCTGAAATACTGATGGAGCATCTATACAGCATTTTAATTAGTAAGTATTTTGGGCTGGAACTCAGTTGAGTTTTTAGTGCTTTGTAGGTTACGGATTTAGTTTTGGGATCTTGTCGAAAGCTTCCACTGTACTCTTACAGTCTCAGTGGCATGCATTGTATTCATATAGCCACTTGCATTCTTCATTGTTAAAGGTGGCATTGTCCATTTGACATGAAATAGTGTGGAATTTTCAGGCACTGCTGAATAATACTAACATCAATGACAACATATATTTCTAAAGTCTGTTACATTGATGTATTGTAAAACAACGTAATCTGCTACATCAGGTGTCCCTGTTGTGTGGGCTTTTCTGTGCTGTACTAGGTTCCACATTACACACAGAAAAGAAAAGCTGACCTTGTGAATTGTATGAAAGAGTTTATGTGGCCTATTTCCCGCTTTTTTTTTGTTACAATGACCAGATTGTTGTCTATTTCTTTTCCATAGTCATGGTGGACAATTGGAAAGCTGAACTGCCTGCATTGTGGGGCCCGTCTGGGGGATTTTAACTTTGTCAGCAATGCCAAATGCCCTTGTGGGCAGGCAGTGACTGTACATATCCGTAAGAGTCGTACTGACTATGAAACACCACATTTAATCAGAATCATTGAGTCTGCAAAGGTGAAGTCTCTGCAGAAAGTGCAGTATATGTACAAATTAGAAACAGTGGAAAACATGGAGCATGGGACAGAAAACAGCATGTCCCGCTACAGGCATAAAGAATCTTTATACCATTCGAGAAAGATGGATCATGAAAGAATAACTGATGCACTTTGCCTGGAGGCAAGATCACACAGTCGAGGAATGGTAGAAGTTGACAGCAATGAATTTAACTTCAAAGCAGCTTATTCACAGCCATGCTCTTCTGCTTCACAACCTCTGAGAGCCAGATGTGCAGTGATAGGTTTTCATAAAAAGTCTCACAGTCTGGATTTTAGCAGCATAAACTCAAAGGATGCATCTGTTAGTTTTTCTGGCATTCATGGATTGTGCCCACGATCTTCATCTTGTGGAATTATAATGCATCATATAGATGAGATTGCTGGTCCGAGACAGTTTCCAATGGTAGAAGATGCTAATCTGCAGCTACCTGTATGTGAAGAATCCAACAATTCTGCCTTTCAGAGTCAGTACAGTCGAGAGTCTGATTTTGTGCCACGTCCTCAGTCGATCAGTAATGGTCTCGTAGAAGAAGCACAAGACAATTTAGATCCTGGGCCATCTGTGCCAAGACATTGCAGGAGCAAAGTTGCCAATGTTTCTGCCACTGTTAGAGGCTGGTCACCTGACTCAAGTACTGAAGCAAGTGACATAGAGGAGTGGGAAGAGGGACGCGATGCAGGTACAAGCAATCCTTGTAACAATTCAGCACTATGCGTTTCCTTATTCTCCACTCTAGGTGAAAGAACATTGAGTAAAAGACAGAGAAATAAACTTAAAAGTTTGAAAAGAAAACAACGGAGACGAGAGCGATGGCATCACAGCAAATTAAAGGAGCAGAATCAGGTGAGTGCTTAAAAGCCTGAGCCATCCTGCATTCAGCCATGTAATACTAACACCAGGTAGAATAGTAGGAAAAATCATTTATTACACAATAAGAATAAAACAAATCTAATATTTCAACATCACCTGCAGCATAATTTCCATTTAATTATGAACAAAAAAATGAAAGTATTTTTGGAAGGCAAAAACTGTATTTTGACGGAATGATAATTTAAATTCACATTTATAAATAACAGTTATTAGACAGGATTTTTGTAGTGTATTTAGTACTCTTTGCAATTTTTGAAACTAATGCCTGCTTTTTATATAAAATAACATTGTAAAATGCTCTAATTTTTAGAGCTGAATATTAAGAGAGTATACTGGGATATATAAAGCTGGAAGTTTCAGTTGGGGTCAGCTAGTACTCTGGTGTTGTTCTGGTAGTGTGGGGAGGAGGGTGTGGAGAAAGTGCTTTGGGAGTGTGTCTTAGGGCATTCCTGGGCTAGTCAGGAATTTCGAGCAGCTCGCCTCTGGTAGGCCTAGTAGAAGCTGGGACTGCTAAAGTCAGGCATAGATTCATTTTTAAACTTTAAGACAGTACAAAGAAAACAGGAAAACTGATGCTTGAACGATTTATAATTGAAGTCTGTATTGAAGGTAAGCATATCTTCAAGAAATAGATTGAAAGTTGGTATTGCGGTGAGTCTTTAATATAGGATTTAAATGCAAGAATGTGTATTAAAGATAGCAGTTAAACAGAGAAAGGTAGGATTTTGGCCCAGCAATGAGGAAGAATCTAGGATGTTGTGTGGGATGGAGGAGAGCCTAGACCTGATGGTGTCCCCATTATATTACTGCTCTTATCATTCTTAGTGGCAACAGTTGCCAGTGAAACAAGCTTGGTGAGCTGTTGTAGTGAATCTTGTAGATAATATGCACTGCAGCCACAGTGTGCTAATGGTGGATATTGAGTTCAGTGGGAGGAATGCTGCACTAGTGAACTATTTTGTCCTGGATGGTGTTGAACCCTTTTGGTTGTTGCAGCTGTACTAACCTGGCAAACACTCCTGATTTAAATCTTGTATGGAAGAGTCAGTGAAACACTTACATACGACTTACCACAAAGTACCCTTAATCTCCCCTTGTAGCCACGATACTGATATGACTGGTCTATTTAAGCTTCTGGTCAATTCATAGATGGTAATGGTAGGGTGGGGGGAACTTGGAAATAGCAATGCCATTGAAGGTTAGGGAAATGTGGTTGGGTTTTCTGTAGTTGGAGATGTCACTTGCATGGCACAAAGATTTTGCTTTAGACACTTTATGCTGATTTGTTAGGATGGCTTTATCATTAGTAATCATAAAATAAAACAATTAACTGCTTCAATTGCAGAATTAATTGTTCTTAAAAACTGTACTTTAGGCTTGCTTACATTGTCCCAGCCTCTTTTTCTCTCATTTCTTCTGTTTGTATTTTTCAAACTTCCCATTTGACCTGCCAAGACACAGTATTTTTTGAGTCAAGACTACATCATTTAAAATTGGATAAAATTGAGTTTTGTAGTCTGTTACTTTATCTAATCGTAAGAAATGTTTATTTAATCTGATTTAATCAGCAGTGACAGGTTAAACTTCTCACATCTTGGGCTGATCACAAGAAATACGAGTCACAAAATGGGCAAGCATCTCAACTGCCAAATTAGGGGAATTCATCAAAGCATGTTTTTGTTAACAGCAGTTGGTGAGGTTATTAATAATATTTAATCTTAATATAATCAAAAATTAGATTGAAGATGTAAAATGTCAAATTTGGCTCGTGTTGTAGTGACAGGAAATGCATTGTTTGATCTCCATTGTTAAAACATCAGAGACCAAATGTCACTAACTAGACGACTGGGAATTGAATGGATATGACTCCCTCACCAGCCTTGCTGGTGTCGGTAAACACCTGCCTTTGTTGCTTTGGCTTCAGATTCCCTTTACTGATTAGCACAATTTTAGAAAATTCTGAGATGAAATAGTTTAGGAATGTCAAATGGATGACGAAAGAGCAGGGTTGGATTGTACCTCCAGGAACGTGCTTGATGGCCTTTTCTCATTCCAAGCCTTCTCGTGTTCTTAAAATTCTAGCAGGACACTTAAAATGGGATTGCATATGCATAGCATACTTGGTTACAGGGAGTCCAAAATGATTCTTATGTAGTAAAATTTAGATCTCCACTGATAAACCAAAGACATTTAAAATGTGTGTCAATTTAGATTTAGGCTCAAATTTAGCACTTCAGTGTATTTAATTGACCCTCTAAAGAACAGTCCAGTGACTATTCCAGTTATTAGCTTTTTATGGAAGAATGTTGAATATTGAATTCAATATACTGTTTAGAGTTCTTAATGCAATTTTCTGATTAGATTCTGCCGATTAAATATACTTTGAAACTACTTCTGGAAGAAGACCAAGGGATAGTTTCCACTTTTGGTGCATTTGGTAATTTGTTGCCAGATGCACCAAAAATTGCACCCACTTTCAGAGTTTTTTTCTTGAGTTTCTGCTCAAATTCATTTGCATAATCAGTGAACTCAAAACCTGCTATGAACCAGCGCAATCGGGCAGTGTTTTAAAACAATTTTTTTTTAAATTGCTTTAAAATTGTTCATTGGTATATTTGAGTGGTACCTTGATGCAGTTTGATTAATACAGCTGAAAATGCATCTATCACCTGTGAGTGATCTAATTTTAATATTGGAGTACTGTTAGTTTCTTAGTAAATTAAGAAAAAAAATTGCATTCAAAACCTTTTAGAACATGTATATTGCTGTCCATGTGCCCAAAAGAACCAGCTTAATTTTTAGAGCCTCCTCAAATGCCTGCAAATGGAAACTCCCAATGGTGATTAATTCATCCTGTGGGCTTGACTAGTTTTGTTGGCAGGGCCAACTTCTAGCTTTTTTTAAACTAGCGCAAAAGATTGTGGAAACTCAATTTGTGTTTAAAATTCCACAATCTTTTGCGTGGGTTACACAGATTTCAGGCGAATTGTGCTGAAAAACCAGCGCAACTGAGCGGAAATACTACCCTCAAATATCAGTGGAAAAAATTAAAAACTAAATTCCCCATGTACAGTCTTATCATCTCAGAACTTTCCCATATCATGGGATTGAGCAAGTATCTCACTCAGTGAGATACTACTGTTAGCCCAGTGTCACTGAGTTAGGTAAAGAAGATTGGCCAGAGTTTCAGCTCCTGATTGCTATTTAGTATGCCCTGCTAGAAGGTGCATATGTCAACAATGAGTAAGAACAAGATTGTGCTCAACTGCTATGTGCCCTGGAGTTGAAAAGCCTGCCCAACACTCATTTCCCAAGCTTATACATCAAGAATGTCCAGTTAGCCAAGGTAATGGACAACACTTGCGGACCTAAACCTTTGAGAGGAAAAGTGGAGGGGAGAAATTGGCAGATAAAGAAGAGTACAAAATTTCAAACTTCAATTAATACTGATTAATTTTAAACTGCTTTACCTGTCCTTGTATAGTTCTATATAATAAAGACCTCTCATTGTAGTAGTGACACTTATGAACTATTATGTATTGCATGTTAATGGAAGTTTGCTAAACTTCTGTGTATAGCAACAGTATGTAAACCATCCCACAAAAAAGTACATTATGCAAGTATCTGGTAAGTTTAAGAAAGCCAGGTTTTAATTGCATGTTGATTCCTGCGGTGCTGTATACCATTTTTGTACCATTTTCTGAAAAGCCACAGAAATACAACTTTCTGTTAAGGAACAACATGCTGTGAGTCTTCCCACGCACAGCATTTGATTATATATCGCCAAACTTTAATAATTATAAATATAATGATAGCAGCCAAACTAACATGGAATGCTGTAAAAAAAGAAATTAAAGGAAACTGATTATGTGCTGGGAATCTTGTATAAAAACAGACACTGTTAGAATGCACAGGCAGTCAGTGAAAGAGAGGAGACATACAGTTTAGAATTTTGCTTTCAACCCCTCCTGTTCATAGCATAAGGTGTGACTATAAAAAAGTGCCCTTCTGTGTGGAAACAATATGATCCTGCAGTATAAAATAAATATTGGTAATATTTTTTGTTACTGTGCTCTGAAACTTGTATACAGACTGTTGTCAATGTGACTAGTGCAACTACATAGGGCCTTAATGCAGACAAAAACAATGGCCTAATTTTTATCTTTTGTGTTGCTGGTACATAGTGGCACTTATTGGGAATTTGGGCATGTGTTCTATTTGCATTCTCATGAATATTTGTCCATTACTTTTAATAGCCAGAAATTTGTGAGGAGTGTAAATTGGGAGCATGCTTAAATTCCTAATATGTGATGTTGGCAAGTGAATCTCTGTGTTGGCAGTATTAAAGCTGACTTTGAATATAATTCAATAAGTTGTTTCTGCAGCTAAAGGCCTGGGGAGAAAGTCAAAATATTTCGTTTTCTCCTAATCTTAATTTGGTATCAATCTATTTTAGCTCAGTCACATGGCATGAGTTTAAAAGAAATCAAGTTGCAATCAAGAGTCATGTCCACAGCATAACTTGATGCAAATCAGAGGATTTGCCGGTAGTTGCCAACACAAATTGAAACAAGCTCACACTGTGTGATTTGCTGAAATATATGAATGACTGGCAGTTTACCTTCTTGAATTCAGCTGACTTACTCAAACTTAGTAAGCCTTGTCAACTGTTTTCAGGGATAGAGAGATCATGGCTGATCTGCACCTCAACTCCATTTACCTGTCTTTGCTCCAATCCCTTGACCTTGCCTAACAAAAATTGACTTGTCTCAGTCTTGAAAGCTCTCATTGTCCTTGCATCCACAGCCTTTTTGAGGAGAGATCTCCAGATTTCTACGATCCTTTGTGTGAAAAAGTGCTGCGTGATTCCATGCCTGAATGGGTTGGCTCTAATTTTAAGATTGTGTCCCCCTGTTCTTGATACCTCCCCCACCAGAGGGGAGGAGGTGTTGGGTGTCTTGCAAAGCATTAAGGTAGATAAGTCCCCAGGGCCTGATGGGATCTACCCTAGAATACTGAGGGAGGCAAGGGAAGAAATTGCTGGGGCCTTGACAGAAATCTTTGCATCCTCATTGGCTACAGGTGAGGTCCCAGAGGACTGGAGAATAGCCAATGTTGTTCCTTTGTTTGAGAAGGGTGGCAAAGATAATCCAGGAAATTATAGGCCGGTGAGCCTTACGTCAGTGGTAGGGAAACTATTAGAGAGGATTCTTCGGGACAGGATTTACTCCCATTTGGAAACAAACGAATTTATTAGCGAGAGACAGCATGGTTTTGTGAAGGGGGGGTCGTGTCTTACTAATTTGATTGAGTTTTTTGAGGAAGTGACGAAGATAATTGATGAGGGAAGGGCGGTGGATGTTGTCTATATGGACTTTAGTAAAGCCTTTGACAAGGTCCCGCATGGCAGACTGGTGTAAAAGGTGAAGTCACACGGGATCAGAGGTGAGCTGGCAAGATGGATACAGAACTGGCTCAGTCACAGAAGACAGAGGGTAACAGTGGATGGGTGTTTTTCTGAATGGAGGGATGTGACTAGTGGTGTTCCGCAGGGATCAGTGCTGGGACCTTTGCTGTTTGTAGTATATATAAATGATTTGGAGGAAAATGTAGCTGGTCTGATTAGTAAGTTTGCGGACGACACAAAGGTTGGTGGAGTTGCGGATAATGATGAGGATTGTCAGAGGATACAGCAGGATATCGATCGGTTGGAGACTTGGGCGGAGAAATGGCAGATGGAGTTTAATCCGGACAAATGTGAGGCAATGCATTTTGGAAGGTCTAATGCAGGTGGGAGGTATACAGTAAATGGCAGAACCCTTAGGAGTATTGACAGGCAGAGAGGTCCACAGGTCACTGAAAGTGGCAACGCAGGTGGATAAGGTAGTCAAGAAGGCATACGGCATGCTTGCCTTCATCGGTCGGGGCATAGAGTATAAAAATTGGCAAGTCATGTTGCAGCTGTACAGAACCTTAGTTAGGCCACACTTAGAATATTGCGTGCAATTCTGGTCGCCACACTACCAGAAGGACGTGGAGGCTTTGGAGAGGGTACAGAGGAGGTTTACCAAGATGTTGCCTGGTCTGGAAGGCATTATCTATGAGGAGAGGTTGGAAAAACTCGGATTGTTTTCACTGGAATGATGGAGGTGGAGGGGCGACATGATAGAGGTTTACAAAGTTATGAGCGGCATGGACAGGGTGGAAGAGTCAGTTACTAGGGGACACAGGTTTAAGGTGCGAGGGGCAAAGTTTAGAGGGGATGTGCGAGGCAAGTTTTTTACACAGAGGCTGGTGAGTGCCTGGAACTTGCTGCCAGGGGAGGTGGTGGAAGCAGATACGATAGTGACGTTTAAGAGACATCTTGACAAATATATGAATAGGAAAGGAATAGAGGGATATGGGCCCCAGAAGTGCAGAAGGTGTTAGTTTAGGCAGGCATCAAGATCGGCGCAGGCTTGGAGGGCCAAATGGCCTGTTCCTGTGCTGTACTGTTCTTTGTTCTTGAAAAAGAGATTTCTATCTCTACTCTATCAAATCGGTTTAATGTTTTAAAACACCTCAATCAGATCAACCCCTTAATTTCCTATACACAGGGTAATGCAAGTCAGGTTTATGCAACCTGTCGCCTACCTACCGCCATTTTACAAGCAGCGGGGAAGGTTGAAAACAACTCGTACACCCCAGGCCAATTGAGGCCCTTAAGTGGCCAATTAAGGGCCTCCTCCCGCCACCACTGGTATCTTACTAGCAGTGGCTGGACACTTGGCCGCCTGGCGAGGCTCCCCGGTAAAACCCGGTGGCCTCCTTGCGGGCTGGCGGGTTGCCCTCCTGATTGGGCACCCTGTGCCCCACAGAGGGCCTCCCCCGTGGCATAAGTTGCCCCCACTGAAGCGCTACCCCCCTGCCCTCCCAATCGACTTCCCCCACCCCGCCCCCCCCACCTCGCCGGGCCGCAACCGATTTTCTCTGGTGAGGCCCGAAAACCCACTCACCTTTCGGTGCTGGCATTCATGGCCCTTTTCTGGTTGGGTGCAGTTCCAGCAGTGGCACTGCAGAGACTGAGGAGTTACTGGCCCTCTAATTGGCTGGCAGCTCCTGGGAACGGGAATTCCTGCTTCAGAGAGAGGGGGAAGTCCCGTCGGGGCCAGTTAAGGGCCTGGGCCATGCAAAATTGCTGCATGGCTTCCAGGGCTGGCAGAGGATGGCTTGCCCCTGACTTTTCAGCCGTAGGTGGGGCCTCCACTGCCATGTAAAATTCTGGCAAATGGCACATTTCTAAAGAGTGTACAGAGACAGAGGGACTTGGTGCATGTGCATTGATCTTTGAAGGTGGCAGGACATATTGAGAGAGTGGTTGGCAAAGCCTATGGAATCTTGGGCTTCATAAATAGAGGGATAGAGTACAAAAGCAGAGAAGTTAAGCTGAATCTTTATAAAGCCCTGGTTAGGCCCCAACTACAGTATTGCATCCAGTTCTGGTCACCACACTTCAGGAAGGATGTGAGGGTCCTTGAGAGGGTACAGAGGAGATTTATCAGAATGGTTCCAGGGATGTGGGGGATTTTAGTTACAAGGTTAGGTTAGAAAAGCTGGGGTTGTTCTCTCTGTAACAAAGGAGATTGAAGGGAGATTTGTCAGAGGTGTACAAGATTATGACAGACTAAGATAAATTAGACAATGAAAAACTGCTCCCATTAACTGATGGCACAAGGACTAGGGGACACAGATTGAAGGTTTTAGGCAAGAGATGCAGGAGGTATGTGAGGAAGAACTTTTTTACGCAGCGTGTAGTAATCACCTGGAACACTAGAGGGAAAGGTGTTAATGTGGCCTCACAGCATCTATCTATTTTTCAGTGGTGTAAAGTAGTTTGTGGTGTTTTCCTCCTCCCACTCAAAAAAAAAAATGGTAGCATATATACAAAAGGGCCCAAACTGAGAGATTACCTCTGTGCAAATGCACAAAATTATAAGGTGCATGAAGATGAATTTTAAGTAATTCACAATGCATTATCAGTTAAACAGCTTCAGACCAAACATTGTACTTGCAAGCAGTGGGTCTCATTGAGTTTGTGAAATATGATAATAGTGGCTTTTCTGCCACTTATTACATTGGGGGTATGTTTTTTAAAAAAACTCTGAAAATTTAGTTTATTGGAAAATCTTAACTTATTTGTCCCTTTGTACCTTTTGCTTGCTTTGTTTGATGCTTTTCTTTTACCCCTTTCAATGAGGTTTTCTATTGTAGTCTTTCCTTCAGTTTATTTTGTTTTTGCCTCACTTTAATTTGTGATAGAATGTTTTTATTTTTAAATATGGTAAAGTTTAGAAATTTGTTGCAATAAAGAAACCTCGTCAACAAACTGTTTCACTGCCTGTGGAGTGTGATCTGATGTCACGGAGACAGCATCATGAGCTTTAGACGGAATTTAATGTTATCCACTGTTTTCAAGAGATGTGGAGTCTATGGTGTTGGTGATGATAGCATTAGAGTCATTGTGGTTAACTGTGGGTGCGAGGATTAAAATTATTGATTAATTAGGGCTGGAGCTGGGATGGATAGGCTAAAAATTAATAGATGAGAAATACTCTTGGATCCACTCGCCTCCCTGTCCCAATTTCTGCTGTGTATTTTTAACACGCACGTTTGTAAAAACTACTGCTGGTTTCAAGCCAACAACTGTGTAACCAGGATATGGTCAGGTCCAGACTAAGGCCTGCTTTAGTCCAGACAAGGCCATGGCTGCATTGGGGTCACAATGGGCAAAAGTAAATTTGGAACGGAGCAGTTTGGACCAGGCTAGAATCAATCAGGTAGGTAGAGCAACAATAGAGAGGGCTCCAGCCAGACAGAATCTCTGTACTTGGGCTCACAAAGTGACCAAAGCAGGAGCAGAGTCAGTGGTCCTGGAACAAAACAAAAAAGCACCAGACCCACAGCTTTTTGGGAATTTTGACAGGAGCTGGGCAGTTTTATACTAATTTTTAAAAAAAATTTTACTTGCTTGTATGTTATTTATAATATTTGACTAATCAGCTGACTGATGAAAAATGTTTTTTAAAAAATGTTTGGAATAACTACTTTGAGCAATTTGGTTCCATTTCTTCTTTTATTGGTAGATTTTCATCACTTTGCATAACTGCAGAGTTCTGATTTATTGCAGCTTTATGGAATTTTAGCAAATCAGCTGCAAGTATGGTGCAGACTTTTGCTGTGGGACTGATGGGCAGTACATGCAACTGCACCATTTTTATATAGAGTGGATCTCCTGTACCGTTGGTGAATTTTATAACAATAGGAGTGTTAATCAATCTGGTACACATCATGTTATCAGAGCCGCTGATTTTGTTCTGCGATTTGGACAGATTTTCATGACAATTGTGGCTTTGATTGCTTATATGTTCCTTTAGTCATGTACTTAATTTTCATTTCATAACTTTTTGCAAGTATAGGATATACTAACAAGATGCTAGGCAAGGTATACCAGGGATGAGAGGGAGAAAGGGTCCAGGAGACAGTATAGGGTAATGGGTTTGGGCTAGTCTGTTCCATTTGGAACTGCTGGGTTGGAAATGGAGAGGGGTGCGCTTCTTGAATAAAAGAATTTGGCATTAATACCACAAAATTCCATTTTTCAAAACCGCAAGTGCTGTTTTGCCTCCAAAATGGCGTCCATGGTACATGCAGGGGCATTAGTGCGTGGGCAGGGAGCGTGCACCAGAAGTATCCTGAGTACATAGATAGTGACATCAGTCAGCGTGTAACATTGATTTGATGCCAATGCTGCCATTTTGGAGCTTAACACTCCAGCTCACACCCTCTTGTAATCTTGTACAACTGAACAGTAGCAGGAAGGGCCTCCCACCAGCATTATTTATAGGGATCATCAGTTGCTTTCAGGTTAGTTGCTGATTGATTTATCCTCGTTCTTGCTGCAATTGTAAGAGTTAATGGTGGATTTTAGAGTTTAAAATTGCTGAAGTCTATAGGAAGTGGTTTTGAAGGACCTTGTCCTGACGTCTAGGATTCTGCACAAACCATTTGCTACCAGACATGGGTGCAGTAGTATGCATACCCCTTGGACTACAGCATTACAGGGAGAAATGAGCAGAGGCAGCACAGAGAAGAACAAAGGAGGAGGAGTGGGAGAAGGGTGCTCAGCAGGAGGCTATATCTGCCCAGGCTGTTCAGAAAGCAATTCTCCTACCTGGACCTCAGCAAGGCACAGTGTGCCAGATGTCTGTGCTTCACTAAGGAGCTCATCACTGAAATCTGCCACCTGATGCAGCCTCAAAGTTGGACAAGGACAGCATTGCTTGTGCCTGTGAAGGTAACTGTGGCCATGATCTTTCATGCATATGGCTCCTTCCAGGCTGGAGCAGGTGATATTTACAACATCTCCCAGTTTGCATAAGGGAGGTCACTGAGGCTCTGTATTCCAAGACAGTTACATATATTTCATTCTCTCTGGCAAGAGCATGCATGCAGCTTTGCAAGCATTGCAGGCTTTCCCATGGTGCAGAGGATGCCATTGACTGCACGCATGCTGCTTTGCAGGTGCCGGACGTCAACACTGATGTGTACTGCAATGGAAAGGGTTCCACTCCCTCAACAGCCAGTTCGTGTTTGACCACACACAGCATATCATTCGGGTCATTTACCGATTACCGATTTTAACTCCTTTACCGATTAGGCACATTACAGCCTGTCAGACTGAACATTGGGTTCAATAATTTCAGAGCATGACGGGCCCCCGATTTTACTTTTATTTTTAGTTATTTTTTCATTTTTCTTTTTTATGTATTTTTTCATGTTTATTTTCTTTTATTTCATCTTAGTTTGTTCAGTTTGCTTACCCACTGTTTTTTTCATGTTTGTACTTGCGGCTGTTCAGTTTTCAGTCCGTTAACACCCTATCTGTACTAATGCTTTGTCTTTCAACACACCATTAACATATTGTTTACCTTTGCTCCATGACCTTCTGGTTGGTTATTCTCTGTGACCTTGTCCTATCTACACCTTCTCCTTTGTTATCTCTTGCCCCAACCCTGCTTTACTTGCTTAAAACCTTTCACATTTCTAATATTTGCCAGTTCTGATGAAGGGTCACTGACCTGAAATGTTAACTCTGCTTCTCTCTCCACAGATGCTGCCAGACCTGTTGAGTATTTCCAGCATTTCTTGTTTATATTTCAGAATTCCAGCTTCCGCAGTATTTTGCTTTTGTTATATCATTCGGGTCATTGTCCAGTACCCTGGCAAATTATATCTTCATTTTGTGGCAGTCCACTGTGCCATCTGCATTTGAACCACCACAACAAACCAGAGGGTGGATACTGGGCAACAAGGTCTATCCTTTGATGCATAGCTGATTGCTCCAGTGCGTGACCTATGCAGCATGCTTATAACAACAGCATTGTTGCCACTCAAAATGTGATGGGCTGGCCACTGGGATGCTTAAACAACTCATCCGGTGCTTGGACTGCTCTGGAGGAGCCTTGTAGACTTGGCAGAGTGTGTGTCAAGACTCGTGGTGGCCTGCTGCATGCTGCACAATTTTGCCATTATGAGGGCATAGCCCTTGCCACTAACTGTACAGTGACCAGAGTAAGAAGAAGGGAGGAAGCAACTGATGTAGCTCGTTTCTGGCAGGGCTGTGCATGATCAACTTATCTTACTGTGATACCAGTAAATAGAACCCCAATTCCCCATTCAGCAACAGTCCCACACCTTATCTTCCCTCTTTTGTTGACCATCACAGCTTCCGCTTGGTCACACTGTAAAAATAAAAGCCACCACAAAATTCCAAACCTAATTTAGAAATCAAACAATGCCATATTTCACACAAACATCAACTAATCACTCTTGTGCATTCCCTTAGTGCCTGTCACCCATGTGCCTTTCCCTGTCCTAGTTCTCTTATGCAATGTTACCCCCAGTGACTGCAGCATGGCTGGAGGAAGGCTGCTGACTTGCAGTGGGGGAGGGTACAGATGGCCTTGCAGGATGCTTCAAGTAGCTCTGGCCCTAAGGGCCTGACTTTGGACTGCACCATCTCGGCATGGACAGCAGCAGTCTGGGCTGGCTAGCTGACGGGCAACAGCAAGGCCACTGGCGGAGTGGCAGTGGTGGGAGGATAAATGCTGTCACCTTGAGAGGAGTCACTGCCACTCCCCCTGGGCATCGCCGCAGCAATCCTCGTAATCTGTTACTAGAGGGAGAACAGATTTCTGAACTTCTGTGACACACCGCAAGCTCCTTTAAACACTTGTATCTGTAGCCATGATGACAGCAGTTTGAGATTGCATGGTTTCAGTCTGAGCTTCCACTACAGCACCCAGACATTGGGTGGCTTCTGCTAGTGCTGCATTGAAAGGTCACAGTTCTTGGGTATCTGATAGCAATATTATGATGAGGGGAGGCAGGGGGAAGCAAAAGGTGCATGCTTACACCATCTTCAGTTTGTAAATCAGAAGAAATTGTGGGATAAGGGGGAAGAGGGATGTGAGAAAGAGGATTAGGTATAAGCATATTATCATCTTCAATGGTTTCAGCCGCACCGCTAGCCATTATGATGGGTTCTCCAGATCAAAATCACTATTAGAACAACTACCAGCACCTGCTCCAGCCAAAATGTACCTCCTCTTTTAGAGATGGAAGCTGGCTCTTATTCATGGTAGCCTCTCACAACTTTGCAACCACCTCCCCCAACACCTGGCCAGTTCCAGAGTGCATCCACTCAACAGCCTGCTTAGTGCTGGTTGCACACTGCAATCATTTAAATTAGTAGCCTGCATTAGAAGCAACGGGTGAAATGTAATCCTTCATCACTATCCTCGCACCCGTTTTCAGGCCCTGTCTTATTTTGCAGCCTACATTTTAGAGAGTTCCACCCAAAGAAAATAAAACAAATGTTTCTTGATTGCTTCCTGGAAAGTTAATTTGCTCTTTCCCTTGCTCATTGTAGCCAGGTAAATAAGTAGATATTTCAGCTGTGTAAACATCAGTTCCCTTTTTCGAATTCTCAATGTAAACATAGGAACTGTAATTATCCACTCTGTTTCTCTCCCTCTCTATCTGTATCTATCTGTCTGTATTTTAACTAATCTGTCAGTCTGTCTCTGTCAAGATTAAAAATAAGTGCAGAAAAATAGCTTTCTTATTAAAACCACAAAAATGTTATGGTAAATTGCACAACCCTAACCATGGCTTCCTATCCATTAATTTTAATGAATCTAAAATCACAGGCTAGAGGTGTGTAATTTCTCAGTTTGCCCTTTCTTCCTCAGAGGTGTAGAAGCAGAAAATTTTCCCTTAAATGATTCAAGATCAGAACCACTGACAATGCTGAAAATGGGGGGTGAGAACCAGAGCACGCAATAAGGGGCTTCAGAAAGATTGGGGGAGAGTTATGCCTCATGGTCTGCCAGACCTGGGACCCTGATATTTACCTTCAACTGATGCATCATGCTTGGTCCATGACTGAGTGTTGCAGGCTGGCACATTCTAAGGTCCAGGACTACATGCTGAGGGATGCACTAAAGCTTGGGGCAGCAGCCACAAAGGCTCAATGGGGAAAGGCCACTGTGTAAGTTCCTCCCACCATATGAGGTGCTGGAACCCGTCTAAAACCCCTCGGGCTGTATGCGCCAGAGAATGTTGTTGATATGTAACACAAATGTACAGTGTAACTTGGAGTGGCAAGAGTTGGGAGGCACCTCATGTACTGAATTGAAAGAAATTGATCATTATTGCATTTTATGAAATGTCCAATTTGAATTGTTTTGTAATGTATTTTTACAATTTTTTTATGAATAAAGTATATTTTGGGGAAAAATAAATCATGCATACAATCTTTCGCTTCCCCCAAAATCAAAGCCGTGTGTCTGGATAGTTCTCAAACTTCCTGGGAAATTCCTTCCTTGATGCCCTGATCAATACCTGAGACTTGGCATGAATCTCTTTAGAGGGCTATTGAAGACCCCAAATCTTAACCACATCATGAGGGTATTGATTATCTTCTCTAACAGCAGGGTAGCTCACATGGAAGCAGAATAGAAATTTTTTTCTCCTGCCCGTTTGGGCCTCAGGGAGACATCAGGCAGAGCAGCAAGGCACATTTCCATGTTAGCAGGGCAGATCCAGTGCTGCTGATGCACCCTTGCAAGGACTGGCAAATAACCCTGTCTTTGGGATTCAAGATTTGGAATTGGGTCTCCGGCCTGTAGCCAAGGTGGTAAGCGGTTGCAGACTGCAGTACCTAATTTGGCGGAGTGGACCGCCACAAATTTTCGGGCCTGTGTTTCTTGAATAATATGTCCCAAAAACTTTGATAACTAGTCAAACAATCAGTTGACTACAAAAAAAACCTGGAACTTACCTTGTAGATATTTGTTTAAAAGCAATGAATTACTTTTCAAAATAGTGGGCTGAATTTTATGAGCACTCTGGCATCAGGGGTGGGGGGGGGGCCTGGAAAATTCTTCCAGGAGAGGACCGCCATGACCCCTGGCGCTGCCTGCTGCACCCTCCATTTAAATAAGCCCCCGCGCGTGATATCGCGGGGGCTCAGCGGCGGCCGATACACGCGGGCGACCGCCGACTTTAAAGTGTGCTGCCGCAATGTGCAGCGTGCTAATAAAATTCAGCCCAGTGTAACTATGGCATGAGGACATAGAACTAAGACTACTGTTCATGTGGAAGATTTACTCCAACCTGAACTGGTTGGGCCAAACAGTCTGTTTCTATGTTGTAGTTTCTATATAATTCTCTCAGAATTATGTACAGAGTAAAGTACATTTATTGAATGCCAACGCATGCATTTTATAAACCAAAATAAACAACAAAATGCAATTGACTGTTAAATGATAATCATTCAGTGTATAAAACAATATTAGAAATATTTATGATTTTCAAAGTTGCCTCATGATATCTGAAACCATGGTGCTGGCACATCGATCAATTTACATTCCAATTGATTTGCATTTTTATGTAATCTAGGGATGACTTTTACAACAATTATCACAAATTATTATTTGTGCTCATTCGTTGACGTTACTGGTTTTGTACTTGTCTCTAACTAAATTAGTTTTAGATTGTTCTGTTTTACATAATGAGTGACCCTATTGAATGAAAAAGAAAAAATAAACTACAGGTAGAGCTTTATTCATTGGTCAGACAGTTAATATATAATTTGTCATCAGCTCCAACTACAAATGATACTAAGGTGGGTCATGGATGCTATAAGATCAAGTGTGCTGAACTTTTTAAAAATAAATTGACACTGCAGTTAAAACTAGTACCTACTATTATATGGCAGATAGTTAAAGCTTTAGTTTATTGTGATAAATTCATTTTAGAATAGCATTTCATTAATAGAAAGATATAACAGAGGGAGGCCATTCAGCCCATTGTACCTATGCTGATTCTGGTACAAATTAGTTCCACTCCCTTGCTCTCTCCCCATAGCCCTGTATTTTTTTCCCTTCAAGTATTTATCCAATTCTCTTTTTGAAAGTTATTATTGAATCTACACCCATCACCTTTACAGGCAATGATATCCAGATCCCAACAACTCGTGTTAATAAAAAAGAAAAATGTTTCCTCATATTGCTTCTGGCTCTTTTGCCAACCACCTTAAATCTGTGTCCTCTGGTTATCAACCCTTCTGTCACTGCTTCTCTTTAATTGCCTATCAAAACCGTTCATGATTTTGAACACCTCTATCAAATCTCCTCTTAACCTTCTCTGCTATAAGGAGAACAACTGCAACTTTTCCAGTATAAAATACAAAAATTCATCAATTTCAGCGACATCATCCCCTCATAAAACCAACCCTTGATCCCTCTGTCTTTGCAAGCTACTGCTCCATCTCCAACCTCCCTTTCCTCTCCCTAGTCCTTCAATGTGTTGTCACCTCCCAAATCCATGCCCATCTTTCTCAGAACTCCATTTTTGAATCCCTCCAACCAGGGTTCTGCCCCGGCACAGTACCGGAAAAGCTCTGATCAAAGTCACAAATGACATCCTGTGTGGATGTGACAATGGTAATCTATCCCTTCTCATCCTTCTCGATCTGTTTGGAGCCTTTAACAGGGTTGACCACACCATCCTCCAGCGCCTCTCCACTGTCATCCAGCTAGGTGGTACTGCATTTGCCTGGTTCCATTCTTATCTATCTAATTGCATCCAGAGAATCACCTACAATGGCTTCTCTTTCTGCTCCCACACTGTTACCTCTGGTGTCCCCCAAGGATCTATTTATGGCCCCCTCCTGTTTCTCATCTGCAAGTTACCCCTTGATAACATCTTCTGAAAACACAGTTTTAGTTTTCACGTGTACGCTGATGACACCCAGCTCTACCTCACCACCACCTCTTTCAACTCATCCACTGTTGCTAAGTTACCAGACTACCTATCCAACATCCAGTACTGGATGGGCAGAAATTTCCTCCAGTTAAACATTAGGAAGACCAAAGCCATTGTCTTGGTCCCCGCTACAAACTCTGTTCCTAGCTGCCAACTCCATCTCTCTCCCTGGCAGCTATTTGAGGCTGAACCAGACTGTTCGTAACCTTGGTGTCATATTTGACCCCAAAATAAGCTTCCGAATACATATCCGCACCATCACTAAGACACATATTTTCACCTCTTACATCGCCTGCCTCTGCCCCTGCTTATCTGCTGCTGAAACCCTCATTCATGCCTTTGTTATCTCTAGACTATTCGAATACACTCCTGGCTGACCTCCCTCATTCTACCCTCTATAAAACTGAGGTCATTCCAAAACTCTGCTGCCGTGTCCTTATTTGCAACAAGTCCTGCTCACCACCACCCATGTGCTCGCTGACCTACATTGGTTTGTAGCTAAGCAATGTCTCGATTTTAAAATTCTCATCCTCGTTTTCAAATCCTTCCATGGCCTTGCCCTTCCCTATCTCAGTAATATCATCTAGCCCCACAGCCCTCGACATATCTGTGCTTCTCTAATTCTGGCCTCTCGAGCATCCCCATTTTAATCGCTGCATCATTGGTAGACGTGCCTTCAACTGCTTAAGTCCTAAGTTTTGGAATTCCCTGCCTAAACATCTCCACCTCTCTATCTCTCTCTTCTCCTTAAAATCTATCTCTTTTACCAAGGTTTTGGCCATCTGCCCGAATATCACATTATGTGGTTCAGTTTCAAATTTTGCATTATAGTGCTCCTGTAAAGCACTTTGCAATGTTTATTACATTAAAGGCGCTATATAAATGTAAGATGATGCTGTTGAAATTAACATATGCTTTATACACATTAATACTTTGTGGACCATGTAAATTAAGTTGCTTAAAGTGGGTCTTTAAGCATGGCCAGTGTGCAACAAAATATATTTCAGCTTCAGTCCCTACCACTTAAAATGTCCACGTTTAAAACAGGCAGTCACTTAACCGTGACCACAAAAAGATAACCATTATCCATTTGCAATAATATAAATTTGAAAGTTGCTGCTTATAGCATTTGAAGTGTTCCATTTATTTTGCGAAGATGCAGCTGCACTTACTCACTAGCTCACATCGCATTAAGGTGTACTGAATGCAAGAATCAAGAACTTGTTTGATAAGACAATCTATCTTCACATTAAGAGGCTATTCCACAAATAATTTAGTGATCCTCCATTGATACTATTGTCAAGAATAGGAATGTTCTCCCAAGGGTACCAAATAGAATTCATAAGCAGTTAGCTTGGCTTAAATATAACCTCAGACAAAATGGAAATCTTGGTTCTAAGAGCTGAAAGACCTATCAATGGAAGAGAAATGGAATAAGTGGATGAACTCAAATCTAGGCTGAGCAAATTCAGAAGATGGGGCCAGCTGGAGTGATGTACTTAAAAGAAGATTCTCTTTAGTTGCTGCCAATTAATAACAGGGAAAGCAAGGAGAAATTCTGCAAAGTAAACTCAGATTAGAAGCAAATACTGTCATCGTGTTAACCAGTTAAACTGATTATTGCATTTAGTGGGCATATCACATTTGCCCTAATGGGCCTATGTATAAACAGTGGGGACTTGTTAACTGTTGACAATCATTGAAGATCTCTTTTTATGGCATTTATCTGTCTTGCTGGGTTAAAATGTTTAATGACTGAAATTTGCAATATGTAGCTGGGGGCATCTAGAACTTAGAAACTTGCAGCATAGAATTTAAAGGAAAATCCTAAGGCATTTTATAAGTATATTAAAGGCAAGAGGATAACCAAGGAAAGAGTAGGGCCCGTTGGGGACCAAAGTGGCAATCTGTGTGTGGAGCCAGAGGACATAGGTGAGGTTTTAAATGATTACTTTTCATCTGTATTCACTATAGAGAAGGACGATGTCGGTGTAAAGATCAGGGAGGGGGATTGTGATATACTTGAACAAATTATCATTGAAAGGGAGGAAGAATTGGATGTTTTAGCGGGCTTAAAAGTCGATAAATCCCCAGATCCAGATGAGATGTATCCCAGGCTGTTATGTGAGGCAAGGGAGGAGATAGCAGGGACTCTGACACAAATTTTCAGATCCTCTCTGGCCACAGGAGAGGTGCCAGAGGACTGGAGGACAGCGAATATGGTACCATTATTCAAGAAGGGTAGCAGGGATAAACCAGGTAATTACAGGCTAACATCAGTGGTTGGGAAACTATTGGAAAAATTCTGAGGGACAGGATTAATCTCTACTTGGAGAAGCAGGGATTAATCTGGGATAGTCAGCACAGCTTTGTCGGGGGGTGGGTGGGGGGATCATGTCTAACTAACTTGATTGAATTTTTCGAGGAGGTGCCTAGATGTGTAGATGAGGGTAAAGCAGTTGATCTAGTCTGCATGGACTTCAGTAAGGCTTTTGATAAGGTCCCGCATGGGAGATTGGTTAAGAAGGTAAGAACCCATGGGATCCAGGGCAATTTGACAAAGTGGATCCAAAATTGGCTTAGTGGCAGGAAACAGAGGGTAATGGTCAAGGATTGTTTTTGCGAGTGGCAGCCTGTGACCAGTGGTGTACCACAGGGATCGTTGCTGGGACCCTTGCTGTTTGTAGTGTACACTAATCATTTAGACGTGAATATAGAAGGTATGATAAGTAAGTTCGCAGATGACACAAAAATTGGTGGTGTCGTAAATAGTGAGGAGGAAAGCCTTAGATTACAGGACGAAATAGATGGGCTGGTAAGATGGCGGAGCAGTGGCAAATGGAATTTAATCCTGAGAAGTGTGAGGTAATGCATTTTGGGAGGACTAACAAGGCAAGGGAATATACAATGGATGGTAGGACCCGAGGAAGTACAGAGTGTCAGAGGGACCTTGGTGAACTTGTCCATAGATCACTGAAGGCAGCAGCACAGGTCGATAAGGTGGTTAGGAAGGCATATGGGATACTTGCCTTTGTTAGCTGAGGTATAGAATATAAGAGCAGGGAGGTTATGATGGAGCTGTTTGACAATGCTAGTTAGGGCACAGCTGGAGTACTGTGCAGCACACTATAGGAAGGATGTGATTGCACAGGAGAGGGTGCAGAGGAGATTCAGCAGGATGTTGTCTGGACTGGAGCATTTCAGCTTTGAAGAGAGACTGAAAAGGCTAGGGTTGTTTTCCTTGGAGCAGAGAAGGCTGAGGAGGGACATGATTGAGATGTACAAAATTATGAGGGGCATTGATAGATTAGATAGGAAGAGACTTTTTCCCTTAGCGGAGGGGACAATAACCAGGGGGCATAGATTTAAGGTAAGGGGCAGGAGGTTTAGAGGGGATTTGAGGAAAAAAAATTTCGCCCAGAGGGTGGTTGGAATCTGGAACGCACTGCCTGAAGGGGTGGTGGAGGCAGGAACCCTCACAACATTTAAGAAGTATTTAGATGAGCACTTGAAATGCCATAGCATACAAGGCTACGGGCCCAAGTGCTGGAAAATGGGATTAAAACAGTTAGGTGCTTGATGGCCAGCACAGACACGATGGGCCGAATGTCCATCTGTGCTGTATAATTCTATGACTCTGTGACTCTAGATACATTATATGGTTCATCATATCTATGCTGCCTCTTTGCTAGATTAATCCAAAGCAAGTCCCACTGCTCCACTCTCTCCCCTCTGCTTCAAATATTTATGCAAATTCCCTTATAAGATGCAATGGTCTCTGCCTTAACCACTTATTGTGACAATTCATTCCATAATCCAATAACCCTTCTTGTAAAGAAATTTCTCCTAACCCTTCTCACTCACTCTTATGGAGAATTTTAAATACCTCTGCCTGCTATTTTAAAGGAAGCACAAACCACTTATTCCTCTAACCATATATATCATCACTCAACAAGCATCTGGATAATGGTTTGCTAATAGTTGAAGATTTGCATAAGAATGTTAAGTATTTCTACAAAAGGGAATTGATATCCAAAAAAGTGAAATTCTGTTTTTACTATGAGATTCCAGGATTATTAATGTGCTTTGTAGATTGTAGTTCATTGTTTTGTCAATTTTTCCAAGGACAAGGAAGTTGCAATTTCTTATCAAGGCTGCTAGTTTAAATGACTGAATAAGTCACACTCCATTATATAATTAAGTTATTATGAATGATTATGCAGATACTTCCCTCTTCTCGCTCTCTTTGGTTCTTTGATTCTGGCCTCCTCTCTCCTTCACTTCTGTGCTTCAGCCCCCGTCCCTGCCCCTAACCCCTCCACTTCTGCTGCTGCTCAATTGGTGGCAGAACTTTCAGCCTTGGCTCTAATCTCTGGTTCTCCCTCCCAAAACATCTACACTAGGTTTTTAAAGTTTCCTTAAAAATCTGTTTTCAGCCATGTCCTCCGTTATCTCTTCTGACTTATCTGTTGCTGCTCAGTGTCCATACTTTCCTATATGAAGATTCTTGCAAAGTTTAATTACATTAACAAAGCTCTAGAAATGCTTTGCTGTTGTAAATTTGATTTAATCTTTTCAAGCCTCCTCAGCTTTTGCTGTAATTACAAGGTGAGGGAAAAGAAAACTTGCTGAGAACACAGGCTCTTAATGTTAATGTCTCCCAATTAAATACTGGGAAGACTGTGGCTGTTGTTTTCGCTCACCACTCCAAACTCCGTTCCCCAGCTGCCAGTTCCGTCCCTCTCCCTGGCAGCAGTCAGAAACTAAACCAATCTGTTTGCAAGCTTTCTGTTATATTTGACCCCGAGCTGAACTCCTGATCACCTATTCACGCCATCACCAAGATTGCCTATTTCCACCTCTATAACATCGACGACGTCGCCCTGGTCTCAACTCATCTGCTGCTGAAATCCTCATTCATGCTTTTGTCACCTCTAGATTTGACTATTCCAATGCTGGCCTCCCACATTCTACCTTCCATAAACTTGAGGTCATCTGAAATTCTGCTGTCCGTGCCTTAACTCGCACCAAGTCCGGTTCACCTATCACCCCTGTACTCGCTGGCCTACATTGACTCTCGGCCAAGCAACATCTTGTTTTTAAAATTCTCATTCTTCTTTTCAAATCCTTCCATGGTCTCACTCCTCCCTATCTCTATAATCTCCTCTGGGGTCCCACAACCCTCCAAGATATCTGTGTGTATCTAATTCTGGCTTCTTGAGCATCCCATCTCCCATTTGTGGCCATGCCTTCAGTTGCCTCGGCCTTAAGCTCTGGAATACCCTCCCTACACCTCTCCACCTCACTTTCCTCCTTTAAGACACTCCTTAAAACCTACCTCTGACCAAGCTTTTAATCATCTGTCCTAATATCTCCTTATGTAGCTCAGTGTCATATTTTGTTTTATAATGCTCCTGAGGAGTGCTTTGGGACGTTTTATTATGTTAAAGGTGCTATATAAATATAAGTTGTTGTTAAATTGCACACTAAAACTTGATACTCCAACAGAAATCTTTTGAGCCTTGAAATTACACTTTGGGATATTAGTGTAAAAGTGTTTAATAAGTTTGTCTGTTATTTTAAAGGAAGCACTAATCTGTTCCTTAAACAAATCTGAACATCTTTAGAGGATGGTGAAGTTAATCATTATTCATTACAACTAATTTTTAAAAGGAGGTAATTGATCATTAAAATTCCATCTTCAAGAGGGATTTAGTGTTATCAAAGGGCTCCACTGTACAATTGCTTAGTGCCAATGGATCAGCCTTGATATTGAAATCCTATTGTTTTTGTAGGTAAGCACTCAATTCCTGGTAATGTTTCTTGCAGCCCAACAGGAATCTTATGATTAGAAACTGATATTAATGATTTAGCTGACATTAGGATGTTCATATGAAATCCATTTGCCCTGTGAATAAACAGGCAGAATAAAATCATGGACAGAGAACATATGAAGGCATGAAACAGTCATCTACGCAAATCACCAGTCGTAATTTCCATTCTTCACTGTACAATAATTTATATCTGATTTTAAATTAAATGTTTGGCTAGTGAGGTGTAAGAATAGAACTGCCGCAGACTGTTTTGAGCGGATAGAAGTGCAGGGTATGGCTTTCAAATTCCGCTTTTCCCTATTGTTGAGGATGGTTGGGAAACTGCAGACATGTATATAAATTATAAAACTAGAGCTCTCAAACTTAAAACCTAAGTTTCTTTATCAAAACTTTGAATGTTTTGCTTACCAACATGCCATACTGTCTGACATCACTCATAAATGTTATAAACAAGAGCATTCTTTCTAATTTCTAAAGGCCATTATCTCTTGCATCTGTTCTGTAACTATATATTCTGAAAAATCTTGTGTATTGCATGCATTTTCCTGTCACAAACCTGCAACTGCATTATGACAGTTAATATAGCAAAATGGAATCTGAAATGTGAGCTATTAATTCACCATGGTAAATGTTGACGAAAGAGTAAGTGAATGACACCCTATGTGAATGTGCCAGGGTAAAGTATCCCTCCTCATCCTTCTCAACCTGTCTGCAGCCTTTAACATGGTTGACCCCACCACCTTCCTCCAATGCTTCTCCATCGTCGTCCAGTTAGGTGGGACTGCACTCATTTGGTTAAATACAAGTTATTGTGGACAGGACATGTACAGACTATGCAAAATATTTGATTAATTTACAGATGGATAGGTAGTGTATATATTGGGCAGCCTGCAGCACCTAATTTGTTATAATAGTGGAAGTGTAGATTCAGAGAATGAGACAGCACAGAAGGAGGTCATTCCGCTAATTGTGCCTGTGCCTGCTTTTTGAAAGTGCTATCTAATTTGTCCGACTCCTCTGCTCTTTCCCCATAGCCCAGCAATTTTTTTTCCTTTAAGCATTTAGCCAACTTCTTTTTGAAAGTTATTATTGAATCTGCTTCCACCAGCTTTTCAGGCAATGCATACCAGATCATACCAGCTTGCTGGGTAAAAAAAAAAGTTTTGTTCTTTTGCCAAATACCTTATATCTGTATCCTCTAATTATTAACCTTTCTGCCACTGGAAAGAGTTTCTCCTTATCTATCAAAATGCTCAACAAGATTTTGAACATCTCTATCAAATCTCACCTTAACCTTCTCTGCTCTGAGGAGAACAATCCTAGTTTCTCTGGTCTTTCAACCCTGGTACCATTCTAGTAAATGTTCTTTGCACTCTATCCAAGACCTGGCATCCTTCCTAAAGTATGGTGGCCCGAATTGGCCATAATTCTCCAGCTGGGACCTAGAAGTTTAGTATAATTTCCTTGCCTTGTTCAATACGCAGTGTACATTTTATCTATAGGGGTTATTTACAAAGTGCATATATTAGACAGCATTGAACTATTCTACTTAATGTTCTTCTCATCAGGTTCCACCGGCCTTCCAATGCATCCGTTATATCCACCACTTAATTTAATATAAGCAGCACATCCCACAATCAACGGATCAGATCTAAGCTCTGCAGTCCTGCCACATCCAGCCGTGAATGGTGGTGGACAACTAACTGGAGGAGGTGGCTCCACAAATATCCCAACCTCAATGATGGGGAAGCCCAGCACATCAGTGCGAAAGATAAGGCTGAAGCATTTGCAACAATCTTTAGCCAGAAGTGCCGAGTTCATAATCCATCTTGGCCTCCTCCTGAAGTCCCCAGCATCACAGCTGCCAGACTTCAGCCAATTCAAGTCACTCCGCGTGATATCAAGAAACGACTGAAGGCACTGGATACTGCAAAGGCTATGGGCCCTGACAATATTCCGACAATAGTACTGAAGACCTGTGCTCCAGAACATGCAACGCCCCTAGCCAAACTGTTCCAGTACAGCTACAACACTGGCATCTACCCTGCAATGTGGAAAATTGCCCAGGTATGTCCTGTATACAAAAAGCAGGACAAGTCCGACCTGGCCAATTACCGTCCCATCAGTCTACTCTCAATCATCAGTAAAGTGATGGAAGGTGTCATCAACAGTGCCATTAAGTGGCACTTGCTTAGCAATAACCTGCTCCGTGATGCTCAGTTTGGGTTCCGCCAGGGCCACTCAGCTCCTCACCTCATTACAGCCTTGGTTCAAACATGGACAAAAGAGCTGAACAGAGAGGTGAGGTGCAAGTGACTGCCCAAGGCAGCATTACCTGGAGACCGGAGCGGCGGCAGGCGGACCTGGGAGGAGGCTGATCTGGAGCGGGACCTGAAAAGGGAAGAGCGGGGCTCGAGGCCCTTACTTACCTGGAGACCAGAGTGGCGGGAGGCTCTCTCTCTGTCTCTCTCTCTCTGTCTCTCTCTCTCTGTCTCTCTCTCTCTGTCTCTCTCTCTCTGTCTCTCTCTCTCTGTCTCTCTCTCTCTCTCTCCTCACCTCTCCCAGCATGCGCTGAGATTGGAAAGAGAGAAAAAAAACTTAGTGACTTCACAGGACATCTGCAAGGTGATTGGTTGGGTAAGTAACAGCTGTTAGTGCATTTAAATAGCTTAAAAAAAGGGGAAAGTTTTTTTTGAAAAAAACCCTCAAAACCTACCGTATAAGTGATCAGGTGAGTACTACTATAGTGTTTTTTTTTAATTAGTGTAATTTATTAAGGACTTTAGATTATAGTGGGTAGTGTTTGGAGTAGAACAAGGCCCCGATTGTAATTAGTATTTCTTTGAGATTCAATTGTAAGGGGAACAGACAGACATTTCTGTGGCCGCAAACGAGATTCCAGGATGGTATGTTGCCTCCCTGTTAGAGGCCTGCTACCCGACCCGAACCCGACGGGACCCGACGACATGTGTTGGGTTCAAGTCCGGTTGGGCCCATCTTCAGGCTCCGTCTTTTGGGCTCGGGTCAGGTCGGGCCGAGTCCAAGTCGAGTCAGGTCGGGTTGTGCCGGACGCACCGGGTCAGTACTGTGCTGGTAAGTATTAAAAATAAAAAACTTACCTGAGCTGGGAGTCCGGGACGAAACTGAGTCTGCGCAGTGAGCGAGTGACATCACTATGACGTCATCACGCATGCGCGGCAGCTTTGTGGAGGTTCCTAGTCGAGAGGTAAGTAAACGGATAGATGGGTTGGGGTCGGGTCGGGCTTGGGGCAAAAGCGGAGGGACTCGGGCTCAGGTCCATTGTGGTTCGGTCGGGTTCATTTTCCCGACCTAAAGTAGGCCTCTACCCCCTGGTGCTAAGGTCAAGGATGTCTCGGAGCTGCTGCAGGACATTCTGAAGGGTGGGGGGGGGGGGGGCGTTGGTGAACAGCCAGTGGTCGTGGTACAAGTCGGTACCAACGACAAAGGTAGAAAAAGGGATGAGGTCCTGCAAGATGGATTTAAGGAGTTAGGAGCTAAATTAAAAAGCAGGAAGTCAAAGGTAGTAATCTCAGGATTACTTCCTGTGCCACCTGTTATGAGTATAGGAACAGGAGAATAGACCAGATGAATGCGTGGCTGGAGAAATGGTGCAGGAGGGAGGGATTTAGATTCCTGGGATATCGGGACCAGTTCTGGGGAAGGTGGGCTCTGTACAAGCGGGACAGGATACACCCAGGCAGGACCGATGTCCTCGCAGGGGCTTTTGCTAGTGCTGTTGGGGAGGATTTAAACTAGAATGGCAAGGAGATGGGAACCTGAGAGGGGAGACTGAGGAGGAGGAAATGAGGGTGGAAATGAAAGACAGGAAACAAAAAGGCAAAAGTGGAAGGCGTAGAAATCAAGGGCAAGAAACAAATAGGGCCATAGTGCGAAATAATGCTAAGATGACTAAGAATGTTAAAAAGACAAGCCTGAAGGCATTGTGTCTCAATGCGCGGAGCATTCGCAATAAGGTAGGCGAATTAACTGCACAAATAGATGTAAATGGATACGATATAGTTGCGATTACGGAGACATGGCTGCTGGGTGACCAAGGATGGGAACTGAACATCCAAGGGCATTCAATAGTTAGGAAGGACAGGCAAAAAGGGAAAGGAGGTGGAGTAGCATTGTTAGTAAAAGAGGAAATCAATACAATAGTGAGGAAGGATACGAGCTCAGAGAATCCTGATGTGGAATCTGCTTGGGTGGAGCTAAGAAACACCAAGGGACAGAAAAAGTTGGTGGGGGGTTGTATATAGACCCCCAAACAGCAGTGGTGATGTAGAGGATGGTATTAAACAGGAAATTAGAGATGCATGCAATATGGGTGCAACTGTCTTTAACTGCAACTGGGTGACATTAATCTACATAGAGATTAGGCAAACCAAATTAGCAATAATACTGGAGAGGAGGAATTCCTGGAGTGCATATATGATGGTTTTTTGGATCAATATGATGAGGAACCAACTAGAGAACAGGCCATCCTAGACTGGGTATTGTGTAATGAGAAAGGATTAGTTAACAGTCTTGTTGTGCGGGTTCCCTTGGGGAAGAGCGACCATAACATGATAGAATTCTTCAATAAGATGGTGGGTGAGAGAGTTGATTCCGAGACTAGCGTCCTGAATCTAAATAAAGGAAACTATGAAGGTATGAGGCGCGAGTTGGTTATGATAGATTGGGGAATGCTACTTAAAGGGTTGACAGTGGATAGGCAATGGCCAGCATTTAAAGAGCACATGGATGAATTACAACAATTGTTCATTCCTGTCTGGCACACAAGTAAAACAGGAAGGGTGGCTCAACCATGGCTTACAAAAGAAATTAGGAACAGTATTAGATCCAAGGAGGCGAAATATAAAATGGCCAGAACAAGCAGCAAACCTGAGGATTGGGAGCTGCTTAGAATTCAGCAAAGGAGGACAAAGGGATTGATTAAGAAGGGGAAAATAGAGTATGAGAGTAAGCTTGCAGAGAACATAAAAACTGACTGTAAAAGCTTCTATAGATAGGTGAAGAGAAAAAGATTAGTGAAGACAAATGTGGGTCCCTTACAGTCAGAAACGTGGGAATTTATAATGGGGAACAAAGACATGGCAGACCAATTAAATACATACTTTGTTTCTGTCTTCACAAAGGAGGACACAAATTACCTCCCAGAAATGTTGGGGAACATAGGGTTTAGTGAGAAGGAGGAACTGTATGAAATCAGTATTAGTAGGGAAATGGTGTTAGGGAAATTGATGGGATTCAAGGCCGATAAATCCCCAGGGCCTGATAATCAACATCCCAGAGTACTTAAGGAAGTGGCCCTAGAAATAGTAGATGTATTGCTGGTCATTTTTCAAAATTCTATAGACTCTGGAGCAGTTCTAATGGATTGGAGGGTAGCTAATATAACCCTACTATTTAAAAAAGGAGGTAGATAGAAAACAGGGAATTATAGACAGGTTAGCCTGACATCAGTAGTGGGGAAAATGCTGGAGTCCATTACAAAAGATGTAATAGCAGAGCATTGGAAAACAATGACAGGATCGGATAAAGTCAACATGGATTTATGATAGGGAAATCATGCTTGACAAATCTACTGGAATTTTTTGAGGATGTTGCTAGTAGAATAGATAAGGGAGAACCAGTGGATGTGGTGTATTTGGACTTTCAGAAGGCTTTCGATAAGGTCCCACATAAGAGATTAGCATGCAAAATTAAAGCACATGGAATTGGGGGTAAGGTACTGACATGGATAGAGAACTGGTTGGCAGACAGGAAACAAGGAGTAGGAATAAACGGGTCTTTTTCCGAGTGGCAGGCAGTGACTAGTGGGGTACCACAGGGATCAGTGCTAGGGCCCCAGCTATTCACAATATATATTAATGATATAGATGAGGGAATTAAATGTAATATATCCAAGTTTGTAGACGACACAAAGCTGGGTGGGAGTGTGAGCTGTGAGGAGGATGCAGAGAAGCTCCAGTGTGATTTGGACAGGTTGAGTGAGTGGACAAATACATGGCAGATGCAGTATAATGCAGATAAATGTGAGGTTATCCACTTTGGTGGCAAAAGCAGAAAGGCAGATTATTATCTGAATGGTGATAGATTGGAAAATGGGGAGATGGAGCGAGACCTGGGTGTCCTTGTGCACCAGTCACTGAAAGTAAGTATGCAGGTGCAGCAGGCAGTTAAGAAGGAAAATGGTATGTTGGCCTTCATAGCGAGAGGATTCGAGTACAGGAGCAAGGATGTCTTGCTGCAATTATACAAGGCCTTGGTGAGACCACATCTGGAGTATTGTGTGCAGTTTTGGTCTCCTCATCTGAGGAGCGAGTGCAGTGCAGGTTCACCAGACTGATTCCTGGGATGGCAGGACTGACGTATGAAGGGAGATTGGGTCGATTAGGCTTGTATTCGCTAGAGTTTAGAAGAATGAGAGGGGATCTCATAGAAACCTACAAAATTCTAACAGGACTGGACAGACTAGATGCAGGAAGGATGTTCCCGATGGCGGGGGAGTCCAGGACCAGGGGTCACGGTCTTAGGATATGAGTAAGCCATTTAGGACTGAGATGAGGAGGGATTTCTTCACCCAGAGAGTGTTGAACCTGTGGAGTTCTGTACCACAGAAAGCAGTTGAGGCCAAATCATTAAATATATTCAAGAAAGAGTTAGATATAGTTCTTGGGGCTAAAGGGATCAAGGGATGCGGGGAGAAATCGGGAACAGGGTACGGAGTTTGGATGATCAGCCATGATTGTATTGAATGGTGGTGCAGGCTCGAAGGACCAAATGGCCTACTCCTGCTATTTTTCTATGTTTCTATTTGATCGAGTATGGCATCAAGGAGCCCTAGCAAAACTGAAGTCAATCGAAATCAGGGGGAAAACTCTCCGCTGGTTGGAGTCATACCTAGCGCAAAGGAAGATGGTTGTGGTTGTTGGAGGTCAATCATCTGAGTTCCAGGACATCACTGCAGGAGTTCCTCAGGGTAGTGTCCTAGGCCCAACCATCTTCAGCTGCTTCATCAATGACTTTCCTTCAATCATAAGGTCAGAAGTGGGGATATTCGCTGATGATTGCACAATGTTCAGCACCATTCGCGACTCCTCAGATACTGAAGCAGTCCGTGTAGAAATGCAGCAAGACCTGGACAATATCCAGGCTCGGGCTGATAAGTGGAAAGTAACAATCGCGCCACACAAGTGCCAGGCAATGAGCATCTCCAACAAGAGAGAATCTAACCATCTCCCCTTGACATTCAATGGCATTACCATCGCTGAATCCCCCACTATCAACATCCTAGGGGCTACCATTGACCAGAAACTGAACTGGAGTAGCCATATAAATACCGTGGCAACAAGAGCAGGTCAGAGGCTAGGAATCCTGTGGCGAGTAACTTGCCTCCTGACTCCCCAAAGCCTGTCCACCATTTACAAGGCACAAGTCAGGAGTGTGATGGAATATTCTCCACTTGCCTGGATGGGTGCAGCTCCAACAACACTCGAGAAGCTCAACAGCATCCAGGACAAAGCAGCCAGCTTGATTGTCACCCTATCCACAAACATTCACTCCTTTCACCACCGACTTACAGTGGCAGCAGTGTGTTCCGTCTGCAAGATGCACTGCAGCAACACACCAAGGCTCCTTTGACAGAACCTTCCAAACCTGCGACCTCTACCAACTAGAAGCAACTGGCATGGGAATACCATCACCTGCAAGTTCCCCTCTGTCACACACCATCCTGACTTGGAACTATATCGCCGTTCCTTCACTGTCGCTGGGTCAAAATCCTGGAACTCCCTTTCCTAACAGCACTGTGGGTGTACCTACCTCTCATGGATTGCAGCAGTTCAAGAAGGCAGCTCACCACCACCTTCTCAAGGGCAGTTAGGGATGGGCCTAGCCAGCAACACCCACATCCCATGAATGAATAAAAAAAAAACATTCATTTATGATCCACTCAAAACAAGGCAAAAAGTAGTGGTGAGAAACTTGCAGCAGCAATCTACTTCCTGAAATGTCGTCTTTATTAACAAAACATTATGTTCTTCAACTGGCTATATATATTAGCCAAACCTCCATAGTGTTGCTTGTGGATATTCTGGGGGTCTGGAGCATGGTTATGATGTTTAGTTGCTAATCTGACATGTCCTTTATGGGGTAGCGGTCTAAATAGGTCCTGAGGTCAATCAGGATTTAATTGACGCTTGGTGAGTTAAGTTTGCAAATTGCCTGATGCTTTGTTAATTTCCAGCTCCAGGTAAGAATCAAACAATGGGCCCAGACATATATAGGTTGCATTCTCAGCATTTATGTTGTGATTACAGCAGCAGGTATTCTCCAGTGCTGGCCTTGCCATATTATGTGGGGTTGAGGGGAGGGCACCTGATTTGCTGGCGGGCATCTATGATAAAACAGGCACATTTCAGGTGCCCTGCTGCCCCATGTTACCAGTAACTCCAGTGTCTGCCTGATATCTGGGGGAAGGCGTTTGGTCACTAGGCATGATTCAGGGCCTCCTTAAAAAGGGAGTCAATACTAAAAATTTTCCACAGCACCCCACTAGACTACCACCAAAGTAAATGTGGGGCAGTGGTTGAATGGCCTATTAAGTTTGGTCTTAAGGTGCCATTTTTTTTTAGATAGTTTTGACATTTTGCACATGAATTCTTGTGTGGCAAACATTTCAAAGTTGATATTAATATACTAATCAATTACATGCAATAGAAAAGGAAGATTAAAAAAAAACTAAATCTTGTAAAATTCTAAAAATATGCCATGTAGCTTCTGAATTTGTTTTTATTTGCATATTGAAAATAGTGACAACAGGGATCTGTATATGTTTAATATAGTCATGTGTTCATTGCATATTAATTTGCTAATCAAGTGTGATAACAGTTATCAAGTATTCCATTTCTGAATCCCAAAATATTATTCTTAATATTGATTTTAACAGCTGTTCAACACCTCAAGAGACTGCTTGTTCTTCTGACAACTTGTGCATTTCTCAAAATAAATTACTCAGTAAACATATTTGTTAAAGCAAAATTAGCTTCCAAGTAACATCTTATTAAAAATGATGCACATACTCAAAATAAATAGATTGCATTATGAGTATTTTATTGAAAGAACTTTGAGTAATATACACATAAGAAATTAGAATAAAATTTAAATCTAATTGATGTAACAACCAAACCTGTAAGTCAATAAAGGTCTGAAGGAATCATTCCTCAAAACCTACAAATCTGTTCCTGTTTGAATAAAAAAATCCAATCCAGATCTACCCCCTCAAACTATCATTGCGTAGTTCTTCATAACAACTTAATTGGGTGGAAGCACATTTTGCTGCCTGTTGGCTAATCTTTCTGTCTAGTGTTTGGTTGTCAAAACTTGCATCTTCCCCATATTTCTGTACAAAGGTCGAGATTTTGGACTTGATATTTACTGGAAGGCAGATTGGTGAGGGGTCCCTGGAAATAGTCGAAGAGGCTGGCAAGGGATGGTCCCTGGCAATCGGGAGGGGGAAGGTTAGCCATTGTGGCTGTGAGAGGGGAAGGTCAGGCAGTTGGGGTAATTGGACATCATGGCAGAGGGGGAGAGAGAGGACATCTGGGGTGGAGGAGGGGAAGGTTGATGATCGGTACGGGACAGAGATACCGCAATAGGCAGAGGAGAGGCCAAAGGCTGCCTTGAGGGGCTGAGGGGAAGCACTGCTGCTCCGTCTGACTCCTGAGGAATGCAGAAAAAGGCACTTACCTTGTCGAGTTGGCAGTTCTTCCCTGTCTTTCGCTGCTGGGTTTCCTGACCCCTGGCAAACACATGCAGCTGCAGCGAATTTTAAATTGAGTTTCCAATTGCCCTGTGGGAGTCTAATTTAAATATGTTAATGAAGTGTCCCACCTTTTGACAGCGAGACACTGATCCCATGAAACCCACTGTTTAAACATTGAAATGGGCATGAACGCAGAGGACTAGGATCGTGTTTCATGTATTTGATTTAACACCCCACCTCCCATCATAACTTCAGTCGACAATCGACGGAAGTTCCTCCCTTCAATACCCTTCAGTCTTCTAACTCTGACTTTTTGTGTCCTTCCTCCTCCTTTTGCTTTGCCATTGGTGGCAGAGCATTCAACCACTTCAACCCTGCCCTCTGGATCTCCCTTCCTAAATCCCTGTACTTTCTTCTCAGTTCAAAAGCCTCCGTAAAACCCACATCTGCTCAGGGCTGGAGAGGAACATACAGTGGGAGGGAGAGGATCCAGTCATCATGGTCCATGTAGGTATCAATGACATAGGCAGGGCAAAGAAAGGGGTTCTGCATAGTCAGTATGAGGAACTGGGCACCAAATTAAGAAGTAGAACTTCAAAGTTAATAATCTCTGGATTATTACCTGAGCCACGTGCACATTGACATAGGGCAAATAAGATCAGAGAAATTAATGTGTGCCTCAAAGACTGGTGTGGTAGAAGTGGGTTCTAGTTTGTGGGGCACTGGCACCAGTACTGGGGAAAGTGGTGGCTGTACCGTTGGGACGGTCTACACCTGAACCTTGCTGGGGCCAGTGTTCTAGCGAGCCGCATAACTAGGGAAGTAGAGAGGGTTTTAAAGTGAATAGTGGGGGCAAGGGATCAAATTTGGGAAGATATGGTAAATCAAGGAGTGGAGACAAGGCAAGAGAGAAAGCTATTAATATGGGAAATGATAAACAGACTGTGACAGGAAGGGACAGAGCGTACAAATCTAAGAGTGAATCAACAGATAAGGCTAGAGGTTACAAAATAATAAAAGGACACAGCGAAAGGCTCTGTATCTGAATGTATGTCGCATTTGAAACTAAACAGATGAACGAGAGCGCAAATAGAAATAAATAAGTACGATCTGATAGCCATTAGAGAGACATGGCTGCAGGACGACAAAGATTGACACCTGAATATTGAAGGGTACATGGCATTTAGGAAGGACAGGAAGCTAGGGAAAGGTAGCTCTGTTAATTAATGATGGTATTCGCACAACAGAGAGGGATGACTCAAGTTCAGGAGACCAGGATATAGAAGCAGTTTGGGTCGCGATGAGAAATCATAAAGGCAAGAAGTCACTTGTGGGAGTGCATTTAAGCAGTGGCGGGGGCCCTCTGCCTTGTGGGGAGACTGCCAACTACACCCCAGCAGCCTTATGGTGGTCACCGGTGGGGGCCTGCCTTTTTGGGCACTCTTTGGCCCAGGGAGGGCTTCCCAGAGGCGATGGCCTCCCCTGTGACAATGGAACCACCTACCCTTGCCACCCCTTTACTGCCACTCTCCCGCCCCCCCCCCCCCCCTCTGGGGTCTGCTTGATTGGCCCCGGTGCCCCTAGACCCCACTTACCTGGTTGTGAGGGTGTGCTCATGGTGGTGCTGCTAGCCCGCAGATTGGCCGGCAGCTCTTAAGGATGGGCAGCTATCCTTGCTGCACACAAGATGTGGCCCTGGATCCTGCTGACTGCCGAAGCAGGTTTGTCCCCCCAGCCCCCTGCTTTCAGGCACAACGGCAAGATTCTTGCCGTCAGCACTAAATTCAGCCCATAGTTTCTGCCTCGACCATTAACCCTTGATTACATTTGAAGTAATGGTGTTTGTCTTCCATCACCATCATCTGCTGAATTGTGTTTTGAATCAAGTATAAGGCATGACTTGTTCTCTGTTACCCAGCATAAACTCTCTGTGTTTATCAGCAATTACTAGGATAAATGTAATGAGACTTATTTACTGCAACTACCTTTTAAACCTGTCTTCAATGTCAGACTGTCAGCAAGGACAGTCCTGAAGGATGTTGCACTGTTATGCCAATTAATACTAATTTACAACACAGGACATGATGCTGAACAGCTTATATTAGTTATGGCCCAATCTAACATGAGTAAAGTTTGTAAGTAAACATCCGACATACATCTTATTTTAACTCATTTAACTGATTTTTGTGAATAAATATCAGCCTTAACTTAACACTCAAATTCACCTGTCCATCCGAGTTTTACAAAGACAAGACAAGGGGCAAGCAGGCAACCTGCACCCAGGAGGCGAGTTGGCATTGTAAATAAATTCATGAGAGTGGGAGCCTCTGATTTTAACCTGCTTTGCAGCTCTTACAGTGGGCAGCTAGGTTTTCCAGGCCTCAGGAAACTAAGCAGCTGAAGCCAGGTGAGGACAAATTTGGGGAAAGGATAGCACTGCTTGTGGGCCAGGAGGAGCAGCAATGCTTCCCTCTGGTCCACAAGCCCCCCACACCCCTCTCCTAATCAAATCCCCCACCCAAGGTCAGAGATCCCTGTCCCCAACGGGTTGATCAGGATGCAAATCCAGGGATCAGAACACTTCTCCCCTACAATTGGACACTACCCACTCCCCTCAGGCCTGCAGCCTGCTCTGGAATGCTACCCACTCGACAGGAAGCCGAGCCTGTCAATCAGGCTGATTCTTGGGCAGGGAACCTGTTGGGACCAAAATACACGTAGGGCTGAATTTTGTGCTAATGGCGGGGCTCCCGGTGCCAGGTCGAAAAGACGGGGGGATCCCTGCTTTGGCCATTTGGCCGTTAATGGGCCACTTAAGGGCCTGAAGTGACCTCTGTCAGGAAGGCCATCTTCGGCCTATCCTGCCCTCACCAAAATTGCATTGCGACGTGCCCTCCGCTACCTGCCTCCTGTCGCATTTTCTATGGGATCCCCCCCACCTCTAAACCAATCTCAGCCAGGCCATAAAATTTAGCCCACAGTGTGGGGAAACCCATAAGTCTGGGTTTCCTGTATAAAACCTCGCGCCCACCCCACCCCCCACTTACATATCCTGCCCCAATAGATATCCAGGCCCTTGTCTCACCACCACAGCATCTAAGTACTTCTTATATGATATGAGAGTTTTTGCCTCCATTGCCCTACTTGAAAGACCATTCCAGATATTAATCATTTTTGTGTGAAAAAGTATCCATATTATTTTTACATGTACCAATAATTAAAAATCTCTAACAGTGGACCTCCCTTCCATTCATGTGAATTGTAAGAAATGGTGTGCCTTTGTTTAGTGTATAGTGTTTAAATCAGGTCTTTATATTATGTGGGTACATCTGAGGCTGTAGTTTTTGTCATTTCTGATGTCTTTGGTACAGCAGTTCGACAAATTTAAGTATATTTAAGTATTTCTGTGTTTTGGCCATTGTCATGGGGGGGGGGGGGGTGCAAAACAGGCAGTGGAGGATGGGTCTGGAAAGGATAATCGGGCATGGGCCTGCTCTCCTTGGAGAAGAGAAGATTCACAGGAGATTTGATAGAGGTGTTCAAAATCACAAGGGGTTTGGGCAGAGTAGATAGAGTCATAGAGTTATACATGCGCAGAAACAGGCCCTTCGGCCCATCGTGTCCGTGCCGGCCATCAAGCACCTAACTATTCTCATCCCATAGTACTGCACTTGGCCCGTAGCCTTGTATGCTATGACATTTCAAGTGCTCATCTAAATACTTCTTAAATGTTATGGTGGTTCCTGCCTCTACCACCTCTTCAGGCAGTGCGTTCCAGATTCCAACCACCCTCTGGGTGAAAAAATGTTTCCTCAAATCCCCTCTAAACCTCCTGCCCCTTACCTTAAATCTATGCCCCCAGTTATTGACCCCTCCGCTAAGGGAAAAGGTTGCTTCCTATCTATCCTATCAATGCCCCTCATAATTTTGTATACCTCAATCAGGTCCCCCCTCAGCCTTCTTTGCTCGAAGGAAAACAACCCTAGCCTATCCAGTCTCTCTTCATAGCTGAAATGCTGCAGCCCAGGCAACATCCTGGTGAATCTCCTCTGCACCCTCTCCTGTGCAATCACATCCTTCCTATAGTGTGGTGCCCAGAACTGTACACAGTACTCCAGCTGTGGCCTAAATAGTTTTATACAGCTCCGTCATAACCTCCCTGCTCTTATATTCTATGCCTCGGCTAATAAAGGCAAGTATCCCATATGCCTTCCTAACCACCTTATCTACCTGTGCCGCTGCCTTCAGTGATCTATGGACAAGTACACCAAGGTCCCTCTGTACTTCCTCGAGTCCTACCATCCAATGTATATTCCCTTGCCTTGTTAGTCCTCCCAAAATGCATCACCTCACACTTCTCAGGATTAAATTCCATTTGCCACAGCTCTGCCCATCTTACCAGCCCATCTATATCGTCCTGTAATCTAAGGCTTTCCTCCTCACTATGTACGACACCACCAATTTTCACGTCATCTGCAAACTTACTGATCATACCTCCTATATTCACGTCAAAATTATTAATGTACACTACAAACTGCAAGGGTCCCAGCACCGATCCCTGCGGTACATCACTGGTCACAGGCTTCCACTCGCAAAAACAACCCTCGACCATCACACTCTGCCTCCTGTTACTAAGCCAATTTTGGATCCACTTTGCCAAATTGCCCTGGATCCCATGGGCTCTTACCTTCTTAACCAATCTCCCGTGCGGGACCTTATCAAAAGCCTTACTGAAGTCCATGTAGACTACATCAGCTGCCTTACCCTCACCTAAACATCGTCACCTCCTTGAAAAATTCAATCACGTGTGTTAGACACAGTCTCTCCCGACTAAGCCATGCTGACTATCCCTGATTAATCCCTGCCTCTCCAAGTGGAGATTAATCCTGTCCCTCAGAATATTTTCCAATAGTTTCCCTACCACTGATTGTCCTCTATTTCATTTAATACTTTCTCCTTTTCTTTTAACCAAGCTGACTGCAGGGGAAAGTGATAGCAGCAGTGTGAAACATGATCACATGGCCAGCCTAATGGAGTTTGTACACAGTCTTGTGAAAAGTGTGTTAAGTGGTGTTGCATTGGCATTATCACACCCCCATAGATACCTAATGGCTGCCCAACAACCTTTCGAGCTGAATTGCCTTGATCTTGAAAAATCATGTCCTCTTATCCATAATAAAGGTTATTAAATTTTAAATGTAAACTCAGTGTTCTGCTGCCTCAATTAAAAGATGCCTACTCACTGTAGCACATAACCTGTTTGGCTGAAGGATTACTGGGTCGATCTCTACTCTGCTCTGAGTCGACTGATCTCAGCTGGAATAGCACCCCAAGGCTAAAAAAAGGAAATAATGAGTAAAGTATGCTGTTTCTGATCTTAATCTTGCTGGAATGTGCACATATTTAGACAGGATGGCAGGATCAAGCACAGTTGTGATGCTTCATGGAAGAATAACCTGTAAAGAAAGAACTTGCATTTATATGGCACCTTACATGTCTTCAGTACATGCCACAGTAATTCACAGCCAATGATTGAAGTGCAGTCACTGTTGTAATGCAGAGGAGCATGGCAGCCAATTTTTGCACAGCCAAGTCCCACAAACAACAATGAGATAAATGACCAGATAATTTTTTTTTAGTAATGTTGGTTGAGGGAGGCGTGTTGGTCAGGACACTGGGAGACCTCCCCATCTCTTTAATTAGTGCCATAGGATCTTTGACAGCCAACTGAGAGGGCAGACGGGGCCTTGGTTTAACATCTTGTCCGAAAGATTGCACCTCCAATGGTGCAGCATTTCCTCGATACTGTATGGAAGTGTCCGTCTTGATTTTGTTCTCAAGTCTCTGGAGTGGAGTTGGACTTCATGACCTTCTAACACACAGGCAAGATTGCTACCACTGAGTCAAGTTTCACGTGAATTCAGAAGAAATAGTGAGGACGTTCTTAAGTTACAGTTAATACAATGATTTAGATTTAACTGCAAAGCTAAGCAAAATGAAATTTCTTCTTTATTTTCCAGCAAAGTGATGGAGGGTGTTGTCGACAGTGCTGTCAAGTGACACTTACGCAGCAATAATCTGCTCACCAATGCTCAGTTTCGGTTCCACCAGGGCCACTCAGCCCCGACGTCATTACAGCCTTGGTCCAAACATGAACAAAAGACTTGAATTCGAGGTGAGGTGAGAGTGACTGCTCTTAACATTAAGGCAGCATTTGACCAAGTGTGACATCAAGGAGCCCTGGCAAAATTCAAGTCAATGGGAATCAGGAGGAAAATTCTCCACTGGTTGGAGTCACACAGAGCACAAAGGAAGATGGTTGTGGTTGTTGGAGGCCAATCATCTTAGCCCCAGGACATCGCTGCAGGAGTTTCTCAGGGCAGTGTCCTAGGCCCAACCATCTTCAGCTGCTTCATCAATGACCTTCCCTCCATCATAAGGGCAGAAGTGGAGATGTTCGCTGACGATTGTATGATGTTCAGTACCATTCACAACTCCTCAGATATAGAAGCAGTCTGTGTCCATATGCAACAAGATCTGGACAACATTCAGGCTTGTGCTGATAAGTGGCAAGTAGCATTCACACCACACAAGTACCAGTCAATGACAATCTCCAACAAGAGAGAATCTAACCATCTCCCTTTGACATTCAATGGCATTACCATCGCTGAATTCCCCACTTGCAACATCCTGGGGGCTACCATTGACCAGAAACTGAGATGGACCAGCCATATAAATACTGTGGCTACAAGAGCAGGTCAGAGGCTGGGAATTCTGAAGCGAGTAACTCACCTCCTGACTCCCCAAAGCCTGTCCAATAATCTGCAAGGCACAAATCGGTAGTGTGATGGAATACTCTCCACTTGCCTGGATGGGTGCAGCTTCAACAACACTCAAGAAGCTCGATATCATCCAGGACAAAGCAGCCCGCTTGATTGTCACCCCATCCACCACCTTCAACTTTCACTCCCTCCACCACTGATGCACAGTGGCAGCAGTGTGCACCATCTACAAGATACACTGCAGCAACTCACCAAGGCTCCTTCGATGGCACCTTCCAAACCCACAACCTCTACCACCTAGAAGGACAAGGGCAGCAGACGAATGGGAACTCCACTTGCAAGTTCCCCTCCAAGCCACACACCATCCTGACTTGGAACTGCATCACCATTCCTTCACTGTGGCTGAACCAAAATCCTGGAACTCCCTCCCTAAAAGCACTGTAGGTGTACCTGCACCAGATGGACTGCAGCGATTCAAGAAGGCTGTTCATCACAAACTTCTCAAGGGCAATTGGGGATGGGCAATAAATGCTGGCCTTGCCAGCGATGCCCACATCTATGACTTTTTTAAAAGTTGCAAATAATTTAACAATGACACTTGCTTTCAGCTTTACCTCAATGAGGCAAAACATCATAAAGGCAATGTGATCACAAAGAATGAATGTGCTAGCCCACAAGTTGCATTTCAAGCTGGAAATGTTACCCATTTAGTTCATATTCTGAAATAATATAGAAGCAGGAAAGAATTGTTTGTTAACAACCTTTTAGGAAGAAATGTAAATAATAGTATCTAATGTTACATGACATTCCAACACATTAAACGTGACTTTTGCTGGTTTTCCACTTCTAGGTGTTTGCAGCCTTGTTGATTATTACTGAAACTGAGAAAGACATTGCACCATTCTATTAGGTATTCTTGCAGAAAAACAATTTAACTGTAACCAGAAGACATCATACTCTCTAAAGTCATAGTATTCTACTTTGAAAATAATGTTTTTTTTAAGGGAAATATTTGTCTCTTTGCTCTGGCACAATAAATATTACTACATATACTTCAATGAGATATTATTATTGCATCATCTGTTAGTTTATTGATTTGTAACAAAATCAGTAATTCCCTGGAGGTTCCATTCTTTTCCAAGAAAGAATGATACTCTTCGCTGATGAAAGTATAAAACTAATGCAGCAAACTTAAGAATTTGCTTTATTTAGAGGTCGAAAGTTGCATTCATCACCAAAGATTGTTTTGCATTATATTTGGCGCCTCATTTTTTTCTATGTAAAAAAAATTCTCACAATCCTTCACAAAATGTAACTCTCTTTCAACTGGATGGTCGTGTGCCAAACGAGTTGCTGTATTGTTATGGTGGATTGAAATACAAATTGGTCCCAAGTACAAGAATAAACCAAATTTTTAAAAATTCTTTCTTGTACTTTTCTACTGAATGTTACATCACAGCAGACAAATTATGGAAAATGTCAGTGTGTAAATTGTTGCTGTAAGATTGTATTCAGTAGAGTTAAAATGCAGGACAAATGGATTTTTGTCCTTATTCTCAAATGAGCATGGGACAATAGTGTGTCAATGTCAGCACTTGTAGCCCATTCCCACTGAAGTCTGTCCTGCCACAACTTTGGAGCTGGTCCACTTGCAGTATGCAAATCAAAATCCAATGCTCTTATGCAGTTTTGGTCTTAAAATGTGTGGAGCACATGGTTCATCTAATGGAACTGATCATTGAGCAACCGAACGAGCAGTCTTAAAGGGACCACTGCAGCCAGCTCAAAAACTTTTATTGACAAAACCTTGTCAATATATTGTGGGGCCAGGAGAAGTATGAATGATCCTCCAGACCCCACAAAGATCTTCCCATGTGCTGCCAGTCCTTCTGTGCCATGCAATCTCTCTTTTAATTCTCAGACCGCTTGTTTCTTGGATATGAACCCCATTATTGACCTGATTCTGCATGTCATGGATCAAATCTAGGAACTTCCTGGAGTTGTATAGCTTAGTGTCAGAGCCTATAGAGCATTTATTTACTGTGCTATTGGAAGGGGTGTGTATGTGGATTTCTATAAAACCTAACTGCTAAAAAGTTAAATTGATAGATTTTTGTTAGGTAAGGGTTCTAGAACCAAGACAGGTAGATGGAGTTAAGATGCTGATCTAATTGAATGGCGGAACAGGCTCAAGGAGCTGAATGGCCTATTCCTGTTCCTAAAGCACCAATTATGACTAAGCATCGTTTGCATTGTATTTTCTCCAAAGATGGTTTTATATTCCTTATAGGCAGAACCCAGCTCATTTTTAATCGTCGTTGCATGCACAAACTTATCATAGTGTCAGCCGTTACTCAGTTGGTAGCAGTCTCGCCTCTGAATCAGAAGTTTGTTGGTTCAAGTCTCATTCCAGAGACTTGAACACAAATATATAGGCTGGCACTCCAATGCAGTACTGAGGGAAATGCTGCACTGCCGGAGGTGCTGTCTTTATGATGAGACATTAAATCAAGGCTCCGTCTACTCTCTCAAATGAATGTACATGAATCCCATGACACTACTCAAGAGAAGAGTAAGGGAGTTAGCCTGGTGCCTTGGTCAATATTTATCCCTTAATCAACGTCAAACAAACAGATTATTTGATCATAATCACATTGTTGTTTGTGGGAGCTTGGCTGCCACGTTTTCTAAATTACAACAGCGACTATACTTCAAAAAAAGTACTTCATTGGCTGCAAAGCACTTTGGGAAGTCCTGAAGTCATTAAAGCTGCAAATAAATGCAAGTCTTTCTTTTCCAAGTGGTAACAAACCTCAAAGTTATTAGGATTTGTTATGAGTAAATCTGGCCTTAAGTGCCATAATTTGAATGAAGTTTACTAATGCATGAATTTCATCTGTATGGGCAGCAACTTAAAAGGTTGCTTAGTAACTTGAAGCAAGTCCATTGGCTAAATCTCAACTACTCAGCATGCATCATTTGAAGAACATACATTGCTTATTGCAGATAAATAAAACATTCAGTGTATTTGGATATTATTGCTAGCTGCTCTATGTTGCTTGTCATGGACATTATCTTCACACTACATCATCTCAACCAGTGCTTCCTGGAAAGTTGAATTGCAATTTAAATGTATTCACTAATATAATACAAAAGGACATACTGCAAGGAAAGAAAAACACAATTTATTTGAGAAATGAATAAAGCTTGGGGCATTTATTTCTTTGCACACTAATGGAAGTACTCTTAATTTAGTGATCAGTAGGTTGAACTGACTTCCATCACCAAAAACAGACTTGCACTCCACTGTTGTAGTCCAGAGAAATGCAATTAATCACTTGTCCAATAACATTCTCTCATGATTCCAATCCTGTGATGGGGAGCAAAAACAGGAAATGTGATAAAATGATACACTGGGAGAATATATCAATCTGAATTTTGGCTTTTGTATTTTCCATTTGAAAGTACTTTATCGCTTATGTAGCAGCTGGAATCCTCTGCACTGAAGTAGGAGCACAGGAACCTATGATAAATGGCCAAATGAGCTGCATTATAATCACCCTAATGATAGAGCTGAAACCATAGTGTAAGACATAACCAATGTTGAAAAGAGTAGGAGGTGTTACAATTTCAGAATCTAGAATGCACTAATAAACTGCAACAACGGGGGCTGGATTTCTGCCAGGGTTCCATTTGGCACTGCTTTTCTGGGGTTTCCATGGACTTTTGACTCCAGATGAGTGGGAGAATTCCAGTGAAAATCCACCTTCAAATCCAGTTATTGTAAATCCTTTAAATTTCCTTTGTTGCAAATAAATTTAAATTTGTATTTCAAAAATATAATAGATAATGTGAGACCATGTGAAATAAAGCAATAATTAATATCCCTCCAAATAAAAGGCTTGACAACATTAAATATAATCTGCCTATAAAAAGGAACTAGATAATGAAGTCAGTGTGACTAAGGGGAAGAGCAGGCAGGGAGCAGATGATGAATATAAAGGGACTGGTGGTCTGAGGTGCATTTGTTTTAATGCAAGAAGTGTAGTAGGTAAGGCAGATGAACTTAGGGCTTGGATTAGTACCTGGGAGTATGATGTTATTGCTATTACTGAGACTTGGTTGAGGGAAGGGCATGATTGGCAACTAAATATCCCAGGATATCGATGCTTCAGGCGGGATAGAGAGGGAGGTAAAAGGGGTGGAGGAGTTGCATTACTGGTCAAAGAGGATATCACAGCTGTGCTGAAGGAGGGCACTATGGAGGACTCGAGCAGTGAGGCAATATGGACAGAACTCAGAAATAGGAAGGGTGCGGTAACAATGTTGGGGCTGTACTACAGGCCTCCCAACAGCAAGCGTGAGATAGAGGTACAAATATGTAAACAGATTATGGAAAGATGTAGGAGCAACAGGGTGGTGGTGATAGGAGGTTTTAATTTTCCCAACATTGACTGGGATTCGCTTAGTATTAGAGGTCCAGATGGAGCAGAATTTGTAAGGAGCATCCAGGAAGGTTTTCTAGAGCAGTATGTAAAAAGTCCAACTCGGGAAGGGGCCATACTGGACCTGGTGTTGGGGAATGAGCCCGGCCAGGTTGTTGAAGTTTCAGTAGGGGACTACTTTGGGAATAGTGATCACAATTCCGTAAGCTTTAAAATACTCATGGACAAAGACGAGAGTGGTCCTAAAGGAAGAGTGCTAAATTGGGGGAAGGCCAACTATACCAAAATTCGGCAGGAGCTGGGAAATGTAGATTGCGAGCAGCTGTTTGAAGGTAAATCCACATGTGATATGTGGGAGGCTTTTAAAGAGAGGTTGATTAGCGTTCAGGAGAGACATGTTCCTGTGAAAATGAGGGATAGAAATGGCAAGATTAGGGAACCATGGATGACAGGTGAAATTGTGAGACTAGCTAAGAGGAAAAAGGAAGCATACATAAGGTCTAGGCGGCTGATGAAAGACGAAGCTTTGAAAGAATATCGGGAATGTAGGACCAATCTGAAACGAGGAATTAAGAGAGCTAAAAGGGGTCATGAAATATCTTTAGCAAACAGGGTTAAGGAAAATCCCAAAGCCTTTTATTCATATATAAGGAGAAAGAGGGTAACTAGAGAAAGGATTGGCCCACTAAAGGACAAAGGAGGAATGTTATGCTTGGACTCAGAGAAAATGGGTGAGATTCTAAACGAGTACTTTGCATCGGTATTCACCAAGGAGAGGGACATGACGGATGTTGAGGTTAGGAACAGATGTTTGATTACTCTAGGTCAAGTCGGCATAAGGAGGGAGGAAGTGTTGGGTATTCTAAAGGGCATTAAGGTGGACAAGTCCCCAGGTCCGGATGGGATCTATCCCAGGTTACTGAGGGAAGCGAGAGAGGAAATAGCTGGGGCCTTAACAGATATCTTTGCAGCATCCTTAAACACGGGTGAGGTCCCGGAGGACTGGAGAATTGCTAATGTTGTCCCCTTGTTTAAGAAGGGTAGCAGGGATAATCCAGGTAATTATAGACCGGTGAGCCTGACGTCAGTGGTAGGGAAGCTGCTGGAGAAGATACTGAGGGATAGGATCTATTCCCATCTGGAAGAAAATGGGCTCATCAGTGATAGGCAACATGGTTTTGTGCAGGGAAGGTCATGTCTTACCAACTTAATAGAATTCTTTGAGGAAGTGACAAAGTTGATTGATGAGGGAAGGGCTGTCGATGTCATATACATGGACTTCAGTAAGGCGTTTGATAAGGTTCCCCATGGCAGGCTGATGGAGAAAGTGAAGGCGCTTGGGGTCCAAGGTGTACTAGCTAGATGGATAAAGAACTGGCTGGGCAACAGGAGACAGAGAGTAGCAGTAGAAGGGAGTTTCTCAAAATGGAGACGTGTGACCAGTGGTGTTCCACAGGGATCCGTGCTGGGACCACTGTTGTTTGTGATATACATTAATGATTTGGAGGAAAGTATAGGTGGACTGATTAGCAAGTTTGCAGACGACACTAAGATTGGTGGAGTAGCAGATAGTGAAGGGGACTGTCAGAGAATACAGCAGAATATAGATAGATTAGAGAGTTGGGCAGAGAAATGGCAGATGGAGTTCAATCAGGGCAAATGCGAGGTGATGCATTTTGGAAGATCCAATTCAAGAGTGAACTATACAGTAAATGGAAAAGTCCTGGGGAAAATTGATGTCCAGAGAGATTTGGGTGTTCAGGTCCACTGTTCCCTGAAGGTGGCAACGCAGGTAAATAGAGTGGTCAAGAAGGCATACGGCATGCTTTCCTTCATCGGACGGGGCATTGAGTACAAGAGTTGGCAGGTCATGTTACAGTTGTATAGGACTTTGGTTCGGCCACATTTGGAATACTGCGTACAGTTCTGGTCGCCACATTATCAAAAGGATGTGGATGCTTTGGAGAGGGTGCAGAGGAGGTTCACCAGGATGTTGCCTGGTATGGAGGGCGCTAGCTATGAAGAGAGGTTGAGTAGATTAGGATTATTTTCATTAGAAAGACGGAGGTTGAGAGGGGACCTGATTGAGGTGTACAAAATCATGAGAGGTATAGACAGGGTGGATAGCAAGAGGCTTTTTCCCAGAGTGGGGGTTTCAATTACTAGAGGACACGAGTTCAAAGTGAAAGGGGAAATGTTTAGGGGGGATATGCGTGGAAAGTTCTTTACGCAGAGGGTGGTGGGCACCTGGAATGCATTGCCAGCGGAGGTGGTAGATGCGGGCACGATGGAGTCTTTTAAGATGTATCTAGACAGATACATGAATGGGCAGGAAGAAAAGAGATACAGAACCTTAGAAAATAGGCGACATGTTTAGATAGAGGATCTGGATCGGCGCAGGCTTGGAGGGCCGAAGGGCCTGTTCCTGTGCTGTAATTATCTTTGTTCTTTGTGTGTGTGGTGGCCTTGATAAACATTTGCATCAGTGCAGTAGTAAATTGCATACCTGTCAGCACTGACATATGCCTGTCATATATTTTCAGCCAAATGTTTTTTTAATGAAGGAAACACAATGCCCTGATTCAGTAACAAAACTTGTTACTAGTTCCATCTAAGTGCCCAGTGACAGCTTAAAGTCAATGAATGGGAAATCATGTTTGACAAATCTATTAGAGCTTTTTGAGGGTGTAGCTAGCAGGGTAGATGAGGGAGAACCAGTGGTTGTAGTATTTTTGGATTTTCAGAAGGCATTTGTTAAGGTGTCACACAAGATGTTGCTGCACTTGTATTGCAATTGGGAGTAATTAGCAAGAATTGTGGATTGGTTAACAGACAGAAAACAGAGTAGGAATAAACAAGACATTTTCTGGAGGCAAGGTGTAACTCGCAGAGTGCCACAAGAATCAGTACTTGGGCTTCAGGTATTTACAAGCTGTATCAATGACTTGGATGAGTGGACCAAGTATAATATATCCAGGTTTGTGAACAACTCAAAATTTTGTGGGAAGATAAGCTGTGGGGAGGACACAGAGGCTGCAAAGGGATGTAGACCAGTTACGTGATCGAATCATAGTCATTACAGAACAGAAGGAGGCCATTCAGCTCATAGAGTCCATGTCGGCTCTCTGTAGAGCAATCCAGTCGGTCCCATTCCCCCCATTCTATCCCCATAGCCCTGCAAGTTTATTTCCTTCAAGTGCCCATCCGATTTCCTTTTGAAATCATTGATTGTCTCCACTTCCACCACCCTTGTAGGCAGTGAGTTCCAGGTCATTACCATTTGTTGCGTAAAAACAGTTCTTCCTTACAATCCCCCTGTTTCACCAAATAGGTGGTAGAGGGAGTATAATGTGGGGAATTCTGAAATTATCCACTTAGGTAGGAAGAATGGAAAAGCAGAATTTTTTTTCAAAGATGAAAGACTAGTAAATGTTGGTATTCAGAGGGATTTGGGTGTCCTTGTACATGAATGACAAAGTCAAATGCAATTAGGAAAGCAAATGTTATGTTGGCCTTTATTGCAAGTGGATTAGATTATGAGTAAGTCTTTCTGTAATTATATAGGGCTTTGGTGAGGCCATACTTGGAGACAATTTTGGTTTACTTACCCAAGAAAGAATATACTCAGTAGGTCAGGCAGCATCTTTGGAGGGTGAAACAGAGTTAACTTTTAGGTCGATGACATTTTGTCAGAATTGATTTCTGACTTTTAAAGCAGTTTTTTACCATCAATGTCAGTTAAATTAGCTATAATGGAATGTTACTGACAGATTAATTGTTATATGTTTGGATTCTGTATGCTTGCCACCTTATTGAGTCTACCAGAGACGTTCTTGGACTGTAGTATTTAAACATTAATATTTATGTCATAACTATATACACGCCATACTAGCCCATGTGTCTCCTTCAAAAGCCATGTTGTATCTGTTCTTGTCTCTCCCATATGATCTCTTACATCATCATGATGGGTAGTATTCTTTACACACTCTCAAGACTAACCCTTTCAGACCCTTATACTACATCTCCGCCCACCCCCCCCCCCCCCGCCCCAGTCTTTATCCCAATATAAATTTACATATATTCACTTTTTTATTTACATACTACCCCATCTCCCCCAAAGTGTCTCACTTAGAAACATAGAAAATAGGAGCAGGAGTAGGCCATTCAGCCCTTCGGGCCTGCTTCGCCATTCAAAAAAAATCATGGCTGATTGTCTAATTCAGTACCCTGTTCCCGCTTTCTCCCCATATTCCTTGATCCCTTTGGCATTAAGAAATATATCTGTCTCCTTCATGAATATATTTGATGACTTGGCCTCCACTGCCTTCTGCGGTAGAGAATTCCACAGGTTCACCACCCTCTGAGTGAAGAAATTTCTCCTCATCTCGGTTCTAATTGGCATACCCCATATCCTGAGACTGTGACCCCTGGTTCTGGACTCCCCAGCCAACGGGAACATCCTCCCTGCATCTAGCCAGTCTAGTCCTGTTAGAATTTTATAGATTTCTATGAGATCCCCTCTCATTCTTCTAAACTCTAGTGAACGTAGGCCTAGTCGACCCAATCTCTCCTCATACGTCAATCCTGCCATCACAGGAATCAGTAAATCTTTTTTGCACTCTCTCCAAGGCAAGAACATCCTTCCTAAGATAAGGAGACCAAAACTGCACACAGTACTCCAGATGTGGTCTCACCTAGGTCCTGTATAACTGCAGTAAGACATCCTTGCTCCTGTACTTCATAGATTCAACCTGTCAGGGGGCTTCACAACTCTCCCTGATTTGTTGTCATCAGATGTGGAAGATTGGTAGTTTTTCTCTGATCTCTTATTTCTTGACTTGGATGGCCTTCATTGAGGTTTGTAGTATTTTTGAATTTCTGGCTCATCATCTGAGTCGTCTAAATGTATGACTGATTGACGTGTTTCCTGTAAAAGATTCCTTCTATTTCTCCATAGAATACTTTCTTGAGTTGGTAGTTTAAAAGATCGCTGTTGATTCTCATCTTTCTGGAGAATTACCCCATCTCTATTTTAGTCACGTACCTATACCTTTTTCCCTTCTGATAACTTTGGTAGGTTTCTGGTACGGTATCTTCTGTTATAATTATGGGTCTGTTGTTGTGATACGACTTTTCTTTGGCTTGTACTCTGATAATCTGTGCTTTGTAACCCCGGAAATAATTTCTTGGGTAGAATTGGAAGTTGCGTACGGATTTTTCTTCCCATTAAAAGTTTGGATGGTACTAATCCACATATTAATGGAGTGATCTTGTAAGTCACCAGTGCTAATTGGAAATCTTGATTTTTCTTCAACATAGATTTTATCATTCTGACTGCTCGCTCAGCTTCTCCATTTGATTGTGGATACTTAGGAGATTTGTTCAATGAACAAATCCCCATTTTTCTGCAAAATCGTTTGCAAATTGTGGTCCATTATCGGGTACTATCTGGTCAGGTATACTATGTATTGCAAAAACTTCTTGCAAAACTCTGATGACTGCTTCAGTTGTTGTTGTTGTATACATCCATTTAACTTCGATTCATCTGGAGAAGTAATCAACTATAATTAGATAGGATCTCCCCTCAAAGACGAATAAATCCATCGCCAACCATTTCCACGGGTCTAGTTGGGAATTGGGTCGAAAGCAGTGGTTCTCTTTGATCTGGTCTGTGTGCCTGACAAATTTGTTGGGCTTGCTTCTTCCCAAGTTCTCTGTCTGTGTGGCGCTCCTGTGGGAACTTGCTGCATTTCTCTTTCTTGTTCTGGTAGTCTTTGAGTGGCATGGTGCTGTGTTGTGTGGGTTCTCTTTCTGTTGGGCAGGCTCTCTAGCAGAGTCCAGACTTTCTTCAATGCTCAGGTTGGGGGGGGGGCTCTTTCTGTGTCTGATTTTGTTGTTTAAATTCTTCAAGTTTCTTTATATGATGAAGGTCAATACAAGCTCTTCTACTTATGAGTGGGAGCTCCTGATTTCTTAGGACCTAGTGTTTCCAATATCTGCTTCCCCTTGTACTGAAGTGTTGCCTGTAACTTCCCCTTCAAGTTCAGCCCCTGGGCCATGTAACTGAGTCTCTGTTGGTTGCAGAAAGTGTGTGGAAAGCCACGGTTCTTTGTCTGATAGGACCGTTACGCTTACTCTGGTTTCGAGTTTGAAATTAGTGATATTGTCATAAACGTCTGCTGACCAAAATGTTTGATTCAGATCATTGATCTCGCCAAGAAAATATTTTGATTTGGTCTGCTGCAGGAGATTGTTTAACTTTGTTAACCTCTCTATTTTTAAATACTTTTCCTTTAGAGCTTGAGGTAGTCGAGATTTCATTTTGGCACATCTTACTGAAATGCCCTATTTTTCTGTTCGCGCCTATGGGAACTTTTGGCGCCACATCGCTGGCAGAGTTTAAAGCTGTCTTTCACTCTCTCTTACCTTTCCTGCCCCCCCTCACCCCAGTGTACCTTTTTGAGTTTTGTTCTTTCAATAATATTGCCGTGCAGATTGAAGTAGGAATCACAAGTTTTTAAGACTTGTTCAAATTTGACTGATGTTTCATTCATACCTTGTCTTGCTATTATATCATCAGTTGTAGCACCAATTGAATATAATAATGTATTCATTTGCTCTGCTTCAGACCTGCTGTCCAATTTTGATGCCTTCTACATCTGAGAAACCTATTTTTTCCATGGTACCCAGTTTTGAGTCTGATTGGGTCCCTCATGACTTTTGAAACTCTCCAGTATTCCCAATTCTAGATCCATGTTTTTTAAGTTTATGGACTTTTTTTTCGAAGTGTCCTCCTTTAAGAAATTTTTTTTTTCAGGCTACCTTGCTTTAATGGAGTGTAGCAGTGTCCCCTGTTTTTTTAATAGGCTATTCTAGGTTTTTTTTTCTTGAGGACATCACTTGAATGGTTTACTCAGCTTGCCTAATGGAGTTGACAGCTGTTTGATAGACAATTCAAGGGTTTCCCCTTTCTTTGAGAGTTGCAATTATTTATTTTCCTTTTTCAGGATTGGTTGCGTTAATGGTGTCTCCCTGCTTTGTTCGGGGCTTTTCCTTGCTTTTCGACACTTCATGCACTTTTTGGGGTTTTTCTGCTCTTCACCCTCACATTCAGTCTGAGTGAGGGATTGGGTTTTTCCCTTTTTTTTTTACCTGACACACGATGTCTTTAGAAAATTAATTTTTAAGCTCTTCAAAGGCTTTTTTAAACGTGGATTCCTCGACCATCGGCCCTGTGACTCACCCGATCGATTGCTTTGCAGGCAGCCACGCTTCGGTTCTATCGGCTTCTCTCCACCTCTTAAGGTCTCGTTTTATTTTCTCTTTTCAGCTAGTCATTTCAAATTTTCTCTCTTCTGGCTGAAGGATGGTCGTTGCTTCAAACTTTTTCACTGTTCATGATCCTACCACTGTTCACCATGTTATATGGTTGGATTCTGTATGCTTGCCACCTTATTGACTCTACCAGAGTGAGCATTTTGTGAGTTTCCTTCAAAAGCCACGCTGTATCTATTCTCGAGTCTCTCCCACATGATTTCTTACATCATCATGGTAGGCGGTAATCTTTACAGTCACTAAATTAATAGCAATATTTGTTTTTGTTATGTGACAAAGGGTGTAGAAGTGATATTTCAGTCACTTCATTTTATACTGACTGCAGGCCTGTTGGAAAAAGGAAAATATCAAGTTATTGTTTTTGTCACATTGATTGATGGAATGTTGTGTTGTTTTAGAATCTGTCTGAAGTCTGGTACCTCAAACAAGGTGCACCAGGCTTGAAGGACACCTGAATTCAAAAGGACAATATTTCTAAAGAATTATTTTAGGATGTTGCCCACTTGACTTATAAATCAACCATTCTGCATTGAATTATTTACGCTTCAACTTAATACTCAGGTTTAGGATGGAATCAGGTTTTAACAATGTAGGCAAAAAAGACTTGAAAAATTGTGTCAGTTTGTTATTTTTCATAGCACAATGTAGCTAATTTTAATTTGATAAAGTGATACTCGCTACTAATCCCAGCCATGTAAAATTATACTTAGTATCAGAAATTTTTAAGTTGAGAAGCTGAGCTTCATATTATGCCAGCATTTTAAACAGTACCAATAGAAACTAAGAAGTAATATAATGTGAAAGGGTTCAGAATGTTTCCATGTTTCCATGTTTATGCCAAAGATAGCATACATTTGATCTTCATCTTCCATATGAAACCATTGGTTAGAAATATCACTTCCTCCGACAATACAAGATAAAAACCCCAGTCTAATCTCACTGAACCACTCCTACTTCAATTACTTTATGTAAAAACATTCAAAATATTTTATATCATGGAATGTATAAATCTCAGAAAGAGACCAGCTGATCATAAGGATAAATCTTGCAAAAGTCTCCTCTGCAAAATGGGGCTAGTAGTTCATTTTCTCCTTCTCCTCCTTTCCCATTACATTCCCCAGTTGCTTCTGTATTTCCTTTTCTAGCTGGGGTATGTAGGCTAATGAATTCTCCACAGTTGCTGTCAGCACCACGCTGTGATTGTCCAGCAGGACTGTGCTTCTGCCAAGTGGAACTGCTCCTGCTAGTTGATCCTCACTGAATACAGAATGCCACTGTTATCTCGGATCATGTGACAAACTGTAGCTTGACACAATCCAGAATTCACTGATTTTTAAAAATTCTATAGCAGGATTAAATTGACAACATTAATAGTATAAACAAAATCCTCAGTTTTGCATTAAATACTTGTTCTACCTGAGTCTGGATGCATTGGTGACATTTTTTGTCATTTATAGAGAGTAAATGTTCCACAATAACACCATTCTAACAGTGCATAATGTAACTAGGTTGTGAGAGTTTTAACAGTCACTAGGGGGACTGGAATTTCACTGGGGCTGTACTAGGCTCATGCTGTAACTCTAGCTGAAGACCAGCAGAACCACAGAAATTTCTGCATAGTTTTGCAGATTCCATTGGTTTCCCATTGGAGTTATGGTGGGAGACCAGTGGGTCCCTTGCAGAATTTCAAGTTGTAACTCAATAAAATGGTTTAACTTTTTATAAAGGATTTCTATGATCTCGGCTACCCTCAGTATTATCAGTTGCATTTGTGCAAGTGGAAGTAGACTTTCCATTCAGAATATTAAAGCTGCAGATCCTAATCAGCCTTGCCTTTAAAAATCTTAGGCATCAGTCCTGGCTCAGTGGTAATACTCTTGCTTTTGAGTCACAAGGTCATTGGAACAAATTCCATGACTGAGAATTAAGCACACAGCCCAAGCTGACAATTCAGTGCGGTACTGAGGGAGTGCTGCATGGTCGGGGGTGTTGTCTTTCAGATGAGACATTGGGCTCAAGGTCCAGTCTGACATCTCATATGTACAGACAGTCTAAAGCACAAAACCAGGCTATATGACCCAACTGGTCCATGCTGACATTTATGATCCATACAAGCCTCTTCCCACCCATCTTCATCTAACCATATCAGCATATCCTTCTCTTCCTTTCCCCCTCATGTGCTTATATAGCTTCCCTCTAAATGCATATTTGCTGTTCGCCTCAACTACTCCATGTGGCCACGAGTTCCACATTCTTATCACTCTTTGAGTAAAGAAATTTCTCCTGAATTTCCTATTGGATTTATTAGTGACTGTGTTACAACCCAATGAGAAAGGGGTCTGGGGTCCCTCTTAGCCTTCTCCTTACCATAACAGAGTTTAATTTTAAACACAAAGCGTTTTTAGTTCCCCGTTGGTGAATCCTTGTTCACCGCTTTCCAATTATAAGGCAAAGGAACCAGCACAAACAGGCTTTCTTAGGTTTAAAGAAAAAAGGTTGAAATGCATTAAACTTGAACTTAAACTTTAATTCAGTTAACTCCTGCGGCTACACAGCACGCCCCACGCTAGCATGCATATGCGATACGTGCACATAGAGACAGAACAGAGGCAATTTCTGAAGATGATTTTTGTTACGGATCTTCGAGCTCACTATAGAGTCCTTAATTGTAGGTAGATCTTGCTTTTCATTGGGGCCCAGTATTCTTCTTAAACTTTGTTCGCTATAGGAGACTTTTCTCTCTTGGGGTTCAGGACTAGACAGGCTAGATGCAGGGAGGCTGTTCTCGATGGCTGGGGAGTTCAGAACCAGGGGTCACAGCCTCCGGATACGGGGTATGCCATTTAGAACCGAGATGAGGAGAAATTTCTTAACTCAGAGCGCGGTGAACCTGTGGAATTCTCTACCACAGAAGGCAGTGGAGGCCAAGTCATTAAATATATTCAAGAAGGAGATAGATATATTTCTTAATGCCAAAGGGATATGGGGAGTAAGCGGTAACAGGATCCTGATTAGATGATCAGCCATGATCTTTTTTGAATGGCGGAGCAGGCCTGAAAGGTCGAATGGCCTACTCCTGCTCCTATTTTCTATGTTTCTTTGTGTCTTCAGTGGATTTGGAGTTCTGTGAGAAAAAGATGGGGGCAGACAGGAGAGGCTGTGGCGAGCCAGCCAGGAGAGGTCCTTTCAGTCCAGGAACAAACAGACACACTGAGTTCAAACTGTTTGTACAATTCAGCAAATACCAGGTTGCCAGTCACATGACCAGCTGGTCTGACACTGTCTGTTTGTGGATTCTCTTTTTAGCTGACTCTGGAATGTCTCCTCTTACCAACAATACCTGGTGTTCAAAGTCCATTGTGGGTTAAATTGGATAAGTGAAGTAATCCCTTTGTTTCCACAAGCACTGTCAATTAATATGCAAATATATTTCCAGCCAGGGGTCTGGTGATTTTTTGAACAAATCCTTTCTTCACTTCAGCAACAGTTTTCAAATCAATGTTCATATGACAAAATTAATAAGCCTCACTCTTAGCATGACATATTGTCTTATGTTTATGACCTCTAGTTCTGGACTCCCACAAGTGGAAATATTTTCTCTATGTCTACCTTATCAAACTCTTTCATAATCTTAAAGACCTCTATCAGCTCATGCTTCAGCCTTCTCTTTTCCAGAGAAAAGAAGCCCAGCCTGTTCAACCTTTCCTGATAAGTATACCTTCTCTGAAGATGCACGTCATAGGAGCATGAGGATAGGTTATTAAAGGTCTGCTTAGTGCTTGTTGTGGTAGCGGCATGGCTATTATCGGCCAGCACTGCAGCTGTGCCCAAGGTCCTGATAGGAGTCAAGAGCAGGTAAAGGATCCCCTGTATTATTTTGAAAAAGAATAGGGGATTTCTCCTTGTGTCCTATTTCTGGTCATTCATCTTATTGCTGTGCACATTACAGCAGTGACTACACTTCCAAAATCATTTATTGACTGTAAGACAGTTCTGGACATGCTGATGTCACGAAAGTGGCTATATAATCCAAGTTCTTTCTTTTCTTTTTGGGAAGTATAAATTTTAAATCACACCTGCTTCAGATTTTTTTTCATTATAACATATGCATATCTTTATTACATAGAATTACATAAAGTAAACAGCACAGAAACAGACCATTTGGCCCAATCAGTCTGTGCTGGCGTTCATACTTCTCTCCAGCCTCCTCCCATCATTTCTCATCTAACAATCTGTATAACCCTCTATTCCCTTCTCCCTCATGTGCTTGTCTGGCTTCCCCTCAAGTGCATCTGTATTATTGCTCTCAAATACTCCCTGTGGTAGTAAGTTCTACACTCTCGCCACTCTTTGGGAAAAGAATTGTCTTCTGAATTCCCTATTTGCTTTCTTGGTTTTTTGATGGCCTCTAGTTTTGCTCCTCCCCACAAAAGGAAACACTTTCTGTCTATTAAAACCTTTCATAATTTTAAAGACATCTATATGGTCACCTAATTGATGTTGAATAGAGTTGTGACAGCAAGATCCAGTCATCAATTTTGAAGGTTATTAGGTTCCAAAATTGTAATAATCCTATTAACAATAAAAGTTAATAAAACAAATCTCAATCATCCATTAAATAATGAACCAATCTGACTAACAGTAATACTTGTTTACTTAGCTTTGCTCAGAATTCATTAAGCAAGCACTTCAGCTCAGCACCTATATTTGAAAAATCTTTGAGCTATTAAAACTGAAATCCAAAAGTGCATTATCAGCAACAATCTGACATTTTCAATCCAGAATCACCTTGAGCCGTGTCTTTTATTCATCACTTTGCTGCTCCTCTCTTGCCTGGTTTTCAAGGTGCATGATTCTTCTCCTCAAATTCTGTTTTTATTACATGACATTATAGAATTTGTACCAGTGTTTTCAGCATCAAATTTGTCGACACTGCCCAATTTTCAAAGAATTTTTGTTATATATTTCTTTATTTATGTATTGGTGCCTCTTTTTTTAAGGATACACAGAAGGGTGGTATACTGTGCCAAATATCAGCAGTAGAATGTTTACAATTGAACAGCACAGGTGATGTCATTAGCTTCTGAATAACAAAGGTTAAAATGTAGGTGAGATAATTTGCCCGCTTCGCTACTCTGAAAAGTTTTCAAATTTGAAATTAGTTTTTTGTTTCAGAACACATAGTCCTAAGAATTAAGCTTTCTGGTATAAAAATGCATCTTCAGAGATGTATAATTCACTCTATCTTTGTATCTTTGTTATTGAACAGCTACTAACGCTGCTCTTTCAGTCATCTCTGTTTCTGTCTCTAGCTCTGACTTAAGTATTGCTCAAGTAAGACTTAAACATTTAGTAATAGTGTTTCTCTGAAAATTTATCTGAATTTAATGTTTAAAAATTTTTCAGGTGTCTTTCAAATCATTTTTCAATCTAAAGAAACGCAAATTGTGGCACCCAAAAAGGAGTTAAAACTTGTATTTGTAATATCCAAAGTGTAATGCATGCTTGGAATTTCTACAAGCTGCATGCATTCAGATAAGGCTGGTGATTTATTTCAGCTTCTCACAGGGCAGCAGGCAAGTTGGGGGCGGTGGGGGTGGTGTGCTGGCGAGTGTGATTCGTGGAGCAGATTTAGGAATGGCATTCCAGAGCTTAGACCTAGCTGTCAACGATGGGATAAGGTCAGTGGGGATTGCATAAGAGGCCAGAGTTGGAGGAACACATGTATTCTTGGACTGGATGAGGTTATGGAGATAGGTAAGGGTGAGTCCATGAAAGGATTTGAACACGGGAACGCAAATTTTAAATGTGAGGCATTGCTGGACCAATAGCCGATGGTGTTGAGCAAACACAGGAGCAGGGATAGGCGCTGATATACCACAGACATTTGACAGAATTATTGACTCAGCCACGGTCATTA